>NC_138204.1:79760442-80040032 GCF_964194415.1 Vipera berus
GTCTCTTCTTAAAAACCCCCACTGATGAAGCACCTACAACGTCTGAAGGCAAGCTGATCCACTGGTTAATTGTCCTCACTCTTAGAAAGTTTCCCCTTATTTCCAGGTTGCTTCTCTCCTTGATTAGTTTCCATCATCCATCCATTGTTTCTCGTCCTGCCCTCTGGTGATTTGGTAAATAAGTTTACGTTTATGTTTATGTTTATTATATTTGTATACCGCCCTTATCCCGAAGGACTCAGGGCGGTGAACAGGGCACATATTAAAATACAGAATACAAAAATTAAAAAGAGAATTAAATATGAGCCCGAACTAAAAACAGTAGAAAAATGTAAAAATCCCCAATAAAAACCCCAGCACATCCCCCATCAGGCCAGGCCGGCTTGTTCAAATAGATAGGTCTTCAAACCGCGTCGGAAGGAGCGAAGGTCAGGTGCCATCCGGAGCTCAACCGGCAGCTGATTCCATAAAGCCGGGGCACCCACAGAGAAGGCCCTCCCCCTGGGGGCCACCAGCTGACATTCTCTGACCAGTGGCACCCTGAGGAGGCCCTCTCTGTGGCAGCGCACAGGGCAGAGGGAAGTTGACGCCGGCAGCAGGTGATCCCCGAGGTACTCCAGACCCATGCCATGTAGGGCCTTAAAAACCATTACCAAAACCTTGAACCTCACCCGGAAGACAGCTGGCAGCCAATGCAGCTCGCGGAGCAAAGGTGTAACATGGGAGTACTGGGAAACTCCCAAGACAACTCTCGTGGCTGCATTCTGTACCAGCTGGAGCCTCTGAGTGGTCTTCAAGGGAAGCCCCATGTAGAGAGCGTTGCAGTAGTCCAGACAAGAGGTCACGAGCACATGAGTGACCGTACACAGGGCATCCCGGTCTAGATAGGGCCGCAACTGGCGCACCAGGCAAACCTGGGCGAAAGCCCCCCTAGTCACAGCCACTATATGATCTTCCAAAGTAAGCCGCGAATCTAGGAGGACTCCCAAGTTGCAAGCCCTATCTACGGGGGGGTAAAAACTCACCCCCTGTTGTGACTCAGGGCCAGCCTGTGGGTCCGACAGCCGGGTCCGATGTATCGGAGGACTCAGATGTGGGGGAGGAGGGAAACGAACCGGCTGATGATGATTTGGAGGCTTTGCAGAGTCCTCAGCCGGGGACCTCTTCTCAGCTGTGTGAGCCCGAGAGTGCGGAGGATGATGACCCACAGCTGGCCCTGTTCAAGGACGCCCGACGCAGGAGGCAGACGAGCAGGGACAAACAAAGAAAGACTATGGGACTCCTCGGGAGGAGGCACAGGGAGACCACGCCCTGAGCTCTCTATAAAAGAAGTGTTTGGGGAGGGGCTGGTTGCTGAAAGCAACTTTTCCGCTTGAGAAGACAAGCTCTTGTGTTTTTGTTAACTGCGTAATTAAATCTTGGCAGAAGCCTTTTAGCCTTGGACGCTTTCCAGACTCTTCTTTTAATTAGGGGTTGCGAGAAGAGGGCTGGTTCAGAACACCCCCCATGGAAAGAGGTGGAATATTCTGAATATCCCGGGATGCCGGTATACACAGCCACTCAGTCTTGTCAGGGTTGAGTTGAAGTCTGTTCCTCCCCATCCAGACCGGAACCGCCTCCAGGCAACGGGACATCACGTCGAGGGCATCACTGGGGTGGTTTGGGGTCGAAATGAAAAGCTGGGTATCATCAGCATACGGATGATACCCAACTCCAAAACCATGAATGATCTCACCCAGCGGTTTCATATAGATGTTGAACAGGAGAGGCGAGAGGACCGACCCCTGAGGAACTCCACAAACAAGAGACCTCGGGGTCGACCTCTGCCCCCCTGCCAACACCGACTGTGAGCGTCCCAGGAGATAGGAGGAGAACCACTGAAAGACCGTGCCTCCCACTCCCAATCCCCTGAGACGCCGCAGCAGGATACCATGGTCGATGGTATCGAAAGCCACTGAGAGGTCTAATAGGACTAGGACAGAGGAATAACCCCTGTCCCGGGCCCTCCAGAGATCATTCACCAGAGCGACCAATGCCGTCTCCGTGCTGTACCCGGGCCTGAAACCCAATTAGCACGGGTCTAGATAATCTGCTTCATCCAGGACCAGAGGGAGCTGATGCGCCACCACACTCTCAACAACCTTCGCAAGAAAGCGAAGGTTGGAGACCGGACGAAAGTTATTTAACACAGCTGGGTCCAAGGTAGGCTTCTTGAGGAGAGGTCTCACCACCGCCTCCTTCAAGATGGTGGGGAAACTACCCTCACTCAAAGAGGCAGATATAACCGCCTGGACCCAGCCTCGTGTCCCTTCCCGAGCTGCATACACCAGCCAGGAAGGGCACGGGTCCAATAAACATGTGGTGGAGCTCAATCTCCCCATAATCCTGTCCACTTCCTCAGGGGTCACAGAATCAAACTCCTCCCAGATAACATCAACAAGACTGCCCGTGTCCTGATCGTCAGACTCCGCCCAGCTGGAGTCCAGACCGGTCCGAATCCGAGCGATTTTATCCGACAGATATTGACCAAACTCCTCGGCCCGACCCTGCAAGGGTTCCTCCCTCACCTCCTGATTAAGGAGGGAGCGGGTCACCCTAAACAGGGTGGCCGGGCGGTTATCTGCGGACGCGATAAGGGCGGAGAAGTAATTAGACCTCGCCGCCCTTATCGCTGCGAGATAAGACCTAATGTGGGTTCTTAGTCGCAATCGGTCGGATTCGGATCGGCTGGACCTCCAACAGCTCTCTAGGCCCCATCTCCGACGCTTCATCTGCCGAAGCTCCGCAGAGAACCATGGAGCTCGCTGGGATCTGCACCAGGTCAGGGGCCGAAAGGGTACAACTCGGTCAAGTGCCTCCGTGGCTGCCTTTTCCCAGGCTTCTACTAAGGCATCCGCCGAGCTGTGAGCAACGGAGGCAGGTGGGGACCCCAGTGCTGCCTGGAACCTATCAGGATCCATTAAGCGTCTGGGGTGGTACCATCTAGTTGGCTCCATACACCCACGGCGAGGGGTGGCAAAACAACAATAAGTTGACCCTTTCCTCTTTGTGGCAACCTGTCAAATACTGGAATACTGCTAACACGTCACCCCTAGTCGTTCTTTTCTATAGACTAGCCAAACCCAAATCCTGCCATCGTTCTTCTTATGTTTTAGTCTCCAGGCCTTTAATCATCTTAGTTGCTCTTCTTCGCACTTTTTCCCAAAGTTTCAACATCTTTTTTTGTAATATGGTGACCAAAACTGGATGCAGTATTCCAGGTGTGGCCTTACTAAGGCTTTATAAAGTGATACTAATACTTCAAGTGATAAGAACAGGTGAATCTGCAGATCTGCCTTCATGAGACATTTCAGTTCTGGAAGATATGTCATTCCACATCAGTGAACCACCTTTCTTTTACAAACAATAGAGTGTGCACATAACTCTTTGTTGATCCAATCAAAATGGACTCTTCTGATAATCTATTAACAAAAGTATACTTTCACCTCAATGATGTGCTTCCAATGAATTTCAACTGAATCTTCGACAAAGTGTTTCCTCAGACTCCACCTAACCATAATATCTACCTGTTAACATTGAATATGCTACATAAGTTAACCTGGTCGTCTCTAGATCTTTTAACTTCCAACTTGGAGTTCAATCTCATATCTGGACAGCATGTGTTGGGGAAGGTTGTTGCCTTTTTTAAAAGAAAATTGTTGGACAAATATAATTGTTGATGTCTTCCATCATCCTCATCATTCTGTTCTAATCTAGAGGCTATTTTTCACCAGTAATGTTAAATATACATGTATTTTTAATACTGATAAGTGCTGTTCTGCTAAAAGCTTTCAGACAATAAATTTAAAAACATTAAAATTTGCACCATAAAATAGAAAATTTAGGACTTCGGGTATAAAATTACAGTCAAATTTAATTAAGGAAATGCATTTGCACCTCTCATCTATACTATTAGTGCCAAGCATGAATTTTGTTACTACAGGAAGTCATCAGCAAAAGGAAGCATATGAAGAGCCAGGAATGACTGACTAGGGACATGGGATTAGATTTAGCTTTCAAATCAAATTTAAATCAATTCATAAAATATTATTTGTCAGAGGCACTATACTTAAATGCTACCTCAATGTCCTGACCAACAGCTCTTCAGGGAGCAGGAAACCAGGATTCCAGGTGAACAATACAAAAAACTGTTTACCAAGGTATGTGATGGGGTATCCTTTTTGGAACATGTCCATGCAAAGCCAGGCATGCAATCTGGAAGAATGATTTAATTTGCAATACTGATGAAAGCAGTGGTGTGATTTTAGTGACTTAAACTGTACTGTTCAACCTTATGATTTTACCTACATATTGGGTAGAGTTGTGCAGCACTTCAGCTTAGATGTCCAAAAGGCTCTGTGCACCTTTTGGGAAGTAAATTTTAAATGATGTGCATTCTGTATAAGGGTTTACAATATACATAAAGAAAAAAAGGGAAAGTGATCAGTCTATTAACAGAATAACAAAATAACAGAGTTGGAAGGGGACCTTGGAGGACTTCTAGCCCAGCCTGCTCAAGCAGGAAACCCTATACCATTTCAGACAAATTCTTAAAAACCTCCAGTGTTGGAGCACCTACAACTTTGGGTAGCAAGTCGTTCCAACTCTCAGGAAATATTAATTCCTAAGTATTTTAGTATTAAACGAATGTGATGTGCTAGAATTCTTCAAGTTTAAGATATTTCTCACCTATCCTTACCAAATACACTGCTGAGATGGCAATGGATACCTAGTCTTCATTTAAGGAATTTACTGTATATAGAAGATTGTATATACAGTAACTCTTTTCCTCAGACTTAGAATCATTTCTTAAATTTTCACAAGAAATGAACCAGGTCAAACATTCACAAAATTGAAAGAATAAACCATAAGAAATATAACAATGTTCTGCAAGGCAAATTAACACTCTTATTTGCCACATGAGAAATTGTCTGAATTAGAACCATACACATTTTGAAAGTTAAGAAATTCTTGCAGCTTCACACAAACACAATACCTCTTTTAAATCATTGAAGTAGTCCAATTTTATTGGGCTTCTATGTGAGCCTAAAAAATTTGGGTGGAATTTTGGGATTCACCAAAGTTAATGCAACCGACTTTTTCCAGGTTTTTGTGAAATTCAGATACAGTAGAATAGGGGCTACTTAAATGAATGGCAAAGGGGTGCTATACTCATGATTGGTGTTCATCCGTTTTGAATGTTACAGGTTAATTCATGAATACCAAAAACAATGCTGTAGCTTAATTGTGGAGACATATTATATTGCCCTTTGCATATTCCAATGTGTAAAATTGGATATATATTTATTTGTTATTACCTTTTTTTGACATAGAAACCTGAAAAGTAGATAAAAAAAATCTTTGAAGTTAAGACCTGCTGATTCTGGAGTGCATGGCACATAAATGCCAATGTTAGCTTTTATTCCATCTTTTCATTCCCATTCACTGTATTAAAGCCATAAATATACCAAAATGCCAGGATCAATTGAAGGACTGCATATTCTATGTTGAATTAATATGCTTTTTTGAAATAAGACTCATAACAACATGTGCAATGTATCTTTTTCACTGCTTCCAAGATATATGACCACATAATGCAGACTTTCTCATCTGACCCAATCCTCTTCCCCATTCTAAATACATGTTCTATGAGATGAATTCATCTCTTTTTTTCATCTGACGGCTGCATTTAATCTTATCGTAGAGTAGGGACCAGGAATTATGCTTCAAAAACAAGGTAGGACTAGGAATGGGTGGGAACCTGATCAAACATAAGTTAAATATTTTAATCATGTTAACTGAATATGTTGAATACAAATACTCCCATGTAGCACTGTTCCTCTTTTATCGTATTAAAAAACTACAGTTTGTCAGCAACTTTGAGAGAAGTTCTGGGGACTTGGTTTATTTAGGCACTGTCAGGTAATCTAGAGCCTAAACTGTTGCTTTAGGCCATTGGCCACGTTTGAAATTGCTTTGAAAGGGGGTTTTTTGTGTATGTGTGTGCTATTAACAAATATTAGCTGTGATCTAGTGAATGTAAAATACGACAGTAATGTCTGTTCATTTGTACAGACCATTATATCTTTGTTAAAACATACAGGGGAGAGCTGCTTTATAAGTAAAGTGATACCTATGGATACCATGTAATTTACAGTTCCACGAGCATAAAGGGATTTTTTTTATTTATTTTTTTGCCAAAGTCTCTTCGACATTAGATCTTGAAAACAGAATGGTGCCCATAAGCCACTAAACAATTAAGGTTGAAGTTTAGGGAGGAATATTTTAAGTTTCTCCAAGGAAAAAAATTCTTTCTACTTTTGTATTTCATCTTCTTAACAATATGAGATTGAATGCATTAAAATAATTGTGAGAGTTAGGTTTAAAAGTATCAGGTCAAATATTCAGCTACTGCATTTCATGTTTAATTCATTTCACCAAGATGGAATATTAACAGAGGCACTTAGGAAAATAAATCGGATTGTTGGATTATTTGTAGATTCTTTGAACAGATATGTTAAAATATATATAATATAGCAATGGTATTTTACAATACTGTTATTCAAACATGCAGTGAAGGCTATTTAACTTTCTCATACAGAGGGAAACTTTGCTGATAACTATAAAACATACCTGAAGTTATATATGATGTTTAGCAGTATTTTTGTCTTACAATACTATATAGGTTTGAGAGAGGTATCACGTGAGGTACTAATACCACTCTATAAAGCCTTAATAAGACCACACCTAGAATTCTGCAACCAGTTTAGATCTCCACACTATGAAAAAAATGTTGCAACTTTAGAAAAAGTGCAGAGAAAAGCAATAAAGATGATTAGGGGACTGGAGGCTAAAACTTATGAAGAACGGTTACAGGAACTGGGCATGGCTAGTCTAGTGAAGAGAAGGATCAGGGGAGACATGATAGCAGTGTTCCAATATTTGAGGGGCTGTCACAGAGAGGAAGGGTCAACCTATTTTCCAAACCACCTGAAGGCCAGACAAAGAATAATGGATGGAAACTGAACAAGGAGAGATTCAACCTGGAAATAAGGAAAAATTATCTGACAGTGAGAACAGTCAACCAATGGAACAGACTGCCTTCAGATGTTGTTGGTGTTTCATCACTGAAGGCTTTCAAGAAGAGACTGGACTGGTGTCTGTCAGAAATGGTATAGGAACTCCTGCATGGGCAGGGAGTTGGACTAGATAACCTACAAGGTCCCTTCCAACTCTGCTATTCTATTCTATTCTATTCTATTCTATTCTATTCTATTCTATTCTATTCTATTCTATTCTATTCTATTCTATTCTATTCTATTCTATTCTATGCTAGAGAAAAAGTCCTGCCAAGTTTCCATTCTAAAATATTTCCAGCTGTATGTTATTACTTGATTGCTCTGCTTTCATAATCTCATTTTAATATTTCTGGTTATGACAAACATAATAGACTACACAAAGGTTAGAAAATCTTCTACCTAGTGCTGTTACCCACATATTCAGTTGGTGAACTGTAAGAGTGAGGGTATAACACCAAAAACTCAAAATATTGAAGCAAACTCATCTGCAATGTTACCAATGGGAAAAGTTGGACTTTTAAGATATAACTGGAGGATTGAAGGCATTTTGAAAAGCATTTTTTATATAGTTGGGTATTTTATCCTGGACATAATTAGGAGGCCAGCAAGTGAAGTCCACGCTCAACAAGACAGTGAAAAAGCAATAGGCCTCGAGAATAAATGGCTTTTTTTACTAATCTAGGGATACCCCAACTGCCTGTTAATGTTAAAACCATTGAAAAACAAACAGCATGCTGTGTTATGGATCCCTCAGTATAATTTTCTAGCAGTGGTTTTGTCCAAAGGAACACTAAGGAAACAGGCCAAGAACAGGCAATTTTACTTGAACTGGGATTCCATTGCAGCCTCCACCCTGCCAGCAGATTGCACAAGCCTTCCAAAGAGACAACTCAATGTTATTGGAAGAGGGAAATTCTCATCCATTCCTCATACCATAAAATGAGTTTTAATGTGGAGAAAAGCAAAGTTTTACATTTAGGCAGGAAAAATCAAAGATACAGTATAAGTACAGATTAGGTGAGACCTTGCTCAAAAACAGTAACTGTGAGAGGGACCTTCAAGTCCTAGTGGACAATCACTTGACGATGAGCCAGCAGTGTGCAGCAGCAGCCAAAAAAGCTAATACAATCCTGGGTTGCATAAACGGAGGCATAGAATCAAGATCATGTGAAGTATTAGTGCCGTTTTATAAAACCCTAGTAAGACCACAGGTGGAATACTGCAGCCAATTTTGGTCACTGCACTACAAAAAAAGATGTTGAGACCTTGGAAAAAGTTCAGAGAAGAGCATCTAAGATGATCCAAGGCCTGGAGACTAAAACATATGAAGAACGGCTACAGGACTTTGGTTTGGCTAGTCTAAAGAAAAGAAGAAATAGGGGAGACATGGTAGCGGTATTCCAGTATTTGAGAAGCTGCCACAAAGAAGAGGGGGTCAAATTATTCTCCAAAGCATCAGAGGGCAGGACAAGAAACAATGGCTGGAAATTGGTCAAAGAGAGAAGCAACCTGGAATTAAGGAGAAACTTCTTAACAGTGGGGACAATTAACCAGCTTACCTTCAGAAATCGTGGGTACTTCATCACTGGAGGTTTTTAAGAAGAGACTAGACAGTCACTTGTCTGAGATGGTATAGGACCCACCAACCCTTTTTTACCTTTTTTTTTGCTCAACTTCAAAGTTTTCAGAAATGAATGGGAATGAGCTCATTCGGAGGTCTTGCTTTGCTATTCCTAGGTTCAATTAAAAAAAAGTGCAAAATCGAACAAAAATCACATTTCCACAAAACAGTGCAGTCTTGGCTTACAGGAAGCCACATGCGTCCTAGGCTCTGTGGATGTTCCACTGAGAGAATAGGTGAATTTCTTAAATTGTTTTCTTTCTGTTTCTCATTTTTCTTAACTTTAGGATTTACTGACATTACTCAATGACACATGTGTGCAACAGGGTAAGATCCTTGAACTAATAAAATTAGTTTTGTGCCACTTTGCTCAACAGATAAGACAATCATCTTTGAATCTTTTCGTTTCTTTTTAACATGGTATTTTCTTTTTTTTTAAAAAAAAATCCATGGCATAAAAGTAGAAGTAGAAAAATAAAAAGTTGGTTCTCTTTCCAGGTACATACGAAAGTGCCTTTTCTTTAGTATGAGTTGTTACAATTCCTTCTAGTTTTTCATTCATCAGGAATTGCTATTTCTGAATTTGTGTTAGTAGAACTACCAGGTAAGAGCTGCAAAATCTGGACAGCCACCAGAAGGCAGCAAAGAGTTACTCTGTTTGTTTGTCTGGAATCTCATTTTTCATGCCTTTTAGTGTCCACCCATTTTTTTTTACCACAAAGCTGGCAGACTTACTACAGCAATACTTCACATCTTTGTACAATTAAGATTTTTTTTTCTTATTCTTGTCTCAACATTGGTATCATTCTCATGTTTTGGATTTCATAAATTAAACACTTGGATTATTTTTTTTCTTTCCTTTATTCACCGGCCTTTTCCCTATTTTATTGTAACTAGAAGGATTCTCAAGAAATCAAAAGCTTACAAATACTTATGAATGCCATTTAGATTAAGAGAAAAATACCACAATTTAGCAATACTTATGGAAGTGATTTACAACATTGTAGAAACTTAGAACTTTCAATCTGAAAATATGGGATAGAGACCACAATGGAAGTTATAAAAGAGGGGCAGAGATAGGATGCTTGTCACCTCCTTGCATGAGAGGTTTATATATGAGAATGTCTAAATGGATACTGTGCTTACCTTACTTAAATCAATGCCTTATATAGGTGTGTGAGAATATATACTGTGATGCTGATTTACAATCAAAGCAAGCTCAAAAGTCTTTTTTTTTCCAATTTATTTGCACCTGTAAGTAAAAACATGCTCCATTGGAAATACAATGGGATTTATAGTGGTGTAGACATGTCTGAAATTGCTCCATTAGAAATATACCATATAATAACTCATTTATACAATGTACTATAAATATAAGAAAAATTGGACAAATTCTTGTCCTTGCAATTATCTGCTAGCAACATGGAGAGTTACAAGACATATGTGTATTTCAGAGAAATGTCTCCTTTCACCAAATATTGATAATGTTTGTGTCTTTCTCCTTCTGAAATATTTGGAGGAAAGCTACCTCAGCTGTACTTTTGCCTTCAAAGGATGTTAATATATTTCTAAACATAGCTTTTGATTGCCCATCAATGAGAAGAGATTAATACTTTATTTCTTCTACCATATTTTATATATACTGAATTATTAGTTCTAAAATGACTGACTTTCATGACATATTGCATTTTTAAAAACTGACATTATTATCATCATATAGTACCCATTGGGCAGCTGATATGAAATTAGAATGGTACCTAGAGAAGCCCAAGTAGCTAAGCAATCAAACGCATTCCTCCGATAATCAACATCAATTTCCCATTGATACTGCTATCATTCTGGCTATGTATGGCATATAAAATCACCTGTACATTTCACAAACTTCTAGAGGCAATGACAGCTAGGTCTTCAATGTCATTCACAATCTAAACACATGAAATAAATTGCAAATAATGTGGCATTTTTTTCCAGTTTGTTAATATGCTTGCTTATTAAACATAATAAAAGTGACATCGGAGAAAAGAAAAGTGATACCGAAATCACATTTTTTGTTTTGTTTTGTTTTGTTTTTAATAAAGTTTTTAAAACATTCTAAACAGTATTTAGAAATTTAGAAACAGTGTTTTGGAAATTTGACATTCAGTTCAGATAGATCCATCCCAATTCCATTGTAATTCATACATTCATATTACTCCTTCCTCCTGCTATTTTCTCCACAATAAAAGCCCTGTGAGGTGAATTGGGCTGACACAGAGTGACTAGTTGAAGGTCACCCAGCCAGCTTGCATGCCCAAAGCATGACTCAAACTTACCGTATTTTCTGGTGTATAAGACGACTTTTTAACCCAAGAAAATCTTCTCAAAAGTCAGGGGTTGTCTTATACGCCGGGTGCTGAAACTTTAGGGACAGGGCTGGCTGGAAAACCTGGAGCGGATCTCCCATTTGGTCTGCGCAGGGAAAGCTTTAGAGTGAATTAGGAAAAGTTTAATCCACTTGCACTGTTTTATGTTTACATGTTTGATGACAAACAGCCTTATGTTTATAAGTGACAGTTTTCCTACTAAGTACCTGCATGTCATAAGCATTTGAATTAAAATTACCATATTAAAATCAAATCTGATGTTTTTAAATTTTTATTTGGTGTGCGTAGGAAGAGGGGTAGTCTTATACGGCGAGTATAGCCCAAACCCTATAATTTAACAGGAACTGTAGTGGGTCATCTTATACGCCCAGTCGTCTTATACACCAGAAAATATGGTAGTTTACTGCTTTCTAGCCAGCACTTTAACTACTATGCCAAAATGGCTCTGTTATCTCTGTTATCAGATACCATTGGTTCTTAGCAGCTCTGGGGGAAAACCCCAGCATAGAATCGTTTTATAGGTTCAGTATAATCATTTATACCAACATTCTATTTCCACAGATTCCTCTAGTGTCTCATGAGGATATAGATTATCATAATGATTCTTTTTGTTATATTTAGGATCAAATTCTCAGCAGTACCCCATCCTTGAACATGGAGGCTAATTTTTGCCAGCATAATAGCCATTAATAAACTCGTCCTCCTTAAATTCCCCTAATTCCAATTTTGAGACCATTACATCACCCTGAGGCAATGCATTCCATGTGTTAATTATATATTGTATGGAGAATATAATGCCCATCCCTTTTTAATGGATAAACATGATTCTTCATGTTTTGAAACAGGATGCACAGAGCATACTTTCCTTTCAATCTTTCAACACCATTCATAATTTAGATTTAGATCATCAGACTGTCCCAAGGGGCTAGCAGTGTATGTTAAACAGAATCTAAAGCTTTACTTTACACAATAGATGCTAAGTTGATCTGGCGATTCAGGCTGTTAGGGATAAGACTATTTTGCTGCATGACAATCCATATAATTACATAGAAAGCTTGTCCAAATAAATATCCTTGATTCTGGCAACCACAAGATTTGCCACCAGCTGGACGTATACTTGCAGAAAAGGACTTTACCTTTGAAATAAATTTTCATCCAGTTTTTATGTACTTCAATGGATGCCTAGATTCCTTCCACAGTGGATTTTTCTCAATCCAATACAAGCAGAGATTTCTATTCAAAGATGAGTGCCATTCTTTAGATCAAACAGAACAATAAAGCACACATCCAGATATATAATATTCTAAGTCAAGCAACCATGTTATCCACGTTTCATTTTATCATTTGAATCAGTGGAAAAACATTGATGGGCTTAATAGTAGAAAATACCGATCAGAATAAAACCATTATCCCACAAAAACATTATATTACTAAGGCAGACATGTCAAACACAAGGCCCGGGGGCCAGATCCGGCCCGCAAAGTGGTTTCATGCGACCCGCGAAGCCATCCTGGAAACAGTGAGGGAACGGCCCCCACTGCCTTGGCCCTGGCCCAGAGACCCTCCTCCTGCCAGAGACCCTCAGATCTGTCCCACTCCTGCCCAGGCCCCCATAGGCACCCTTGATGTGAACGATGTAGAGCTGGCCACGCCCACCCAGTAGGCCATATGCACTTTAGCCACACCCACCCAGTAGGCCACGCCCACCCAGGCCACACCCACCCAGCCCCCTGAGGGCAACCGCAATGCTGATGCGGCCCTCAATGAAATTGAGTTTGACACCCCTGTACTAAGGTTTTTACAGCAAAACTCAGTAAAACACTGAATTCAATGAAAGGTATTCCTTGTAAATGTAGAGAGTTGCAGCTTACATTCTCAATATGTGCTTATTTTGTATTTATTATAAAGAAATATTTTCATTTCTGCTGTTGTAGGGATTTTTTTTAAAAAAAATGGTTTCAACAGTCTGGTAGCATAATCATAGGTCTTTTTGCTCTTATCTGAGTCTGTAATCTTAGGATAGTATTCATAGGACTGCAGGTTTGGATCAGGGGACTTCAAACTTGGCCCTTTTATGACTTGTAGACTTCAACTCCCAGAATTCCTCAGCCAGGCACGCTGGCTGAGGAATTCTGGGAGTTGAAGTCCACAAGTCATAAAGGGGCCAAGTTTGAAGACCCCTGGTTTGGATGATGGGGTAAGATCCTTGACTCATGGCAACTAAATTTAGGTTACAACTCCTAGTACGTTAACAGTTCCCTTCCAGCTTTTTTAGAATGTGTTCAAAGTTCTATTGAAATAATTCCACAATTTATGTATGAACAAATTGTGTGTACAGAGTTGCAAATGCAATAGCATAATGATGCCAAAAGCATGATGAATATATGGATGCACACGGACACTATAAATGTTTCATTTGCATTTGAAAATCATCCCTCTTGCAAATACTTGTTTTCCAACACCTGACAAAATATCTAAAAAGCAGATTGCCAGTAGCACCTGGCACTCCAGAAGCAGAGAACCAGGAAAGTATTCCTTGGACAGAGAAAAGAATGCTCAGAAAGAAACAGACAAATACAAAGGTCAGATGGATGGCAGGGGAAATGGGATTGCTCAGACTCTATTTCAACAGCTTATGCCACTCGCCTCCATCATTCCAAGTCCAGGTGTCATGAACTTGCTGCCCATAAATCTAAGCTGAATTAAACATCTCTAACAGTTATCAACTCCTTTGAGAAGGCTGCGGGAGATTCTGCCAATGGTCCATTGTAAACACGTAGCAACCTCTGAGCTGAATGCTATTGAATATAAGAGTGCTAAGTGAGAGATCCACGATACATAAAAAAATAGGTAGGCCAAAGAAGTTTACAGAACAATTTGTCAAAATCTTTATCAGACACTGACTACTGATTTTTTTTTTTACCAGATTAAGTAAAACAAACAAACAAACCTTTCTTGACTCTCTTCTGAAGTGATTCATTGGAAATTGATTTATTTGTTACGAGATCACAACTTCTCTCTTTTCTCTGATCAAAGCAAAAAAGTAGTTTAGACTAGTCATAAGTGGTGACACCTGCCCACTACATCAAATATAACATTCTTGACTGGAAAGCCTTTCTGGACGTTTTGCTAAAAATTGATGAAAATGAAGTGGTGATTTCCAGACATACAGATTAAAAAGGGCTGTATGGGGAAAGAAGGGGACCATGTTATGTAATTTTGAAGGACAGAAACAGTATTAATTATGTTTGTAACTGCTGTAAAGAAAACAAGAAGTTGCTTCTTTCAATATTTTTTCTTTCTCTTGATCTATACTGTCATTCACATTTTTCTATCTTTAGCTTTCCTACTTTTTATATTTTTCTCTTTCCTATATTTTTTTCTGTAGCTCTTAATTTTGTAAAAAATATTCTTCAATAAAAGTATATATGGATACAACATGCATATCTTAGCTTCGTTGCTACACATTCATTAGATTGCCTGTGTCAAGAGTGTGAAAGTTGTGATGACCTATGTAGTAGATTTCGATGATGATAAAGCTGCTTGAGAGGAGCAGACCACTGAAATTTTATATATTGTATATGTTTAACATAAGTAATGCATTCAATGCACTCACTATTGTCTGGTGGGATTTTAATATTGCATAATTTTTCAATGTAGGCTGGGAAACAATTTTGATATCATGGGCCCCTGAGTGGAGGACAGCAACCATACTTTAAGATTTTACACTGTTTTAATAGAAGTCTATAACTTTGACTATTTTCCTTTGACCAAGTTCCATACCTTTAGATAATTTCCACATAAATATATGAGTAATAGAAGGTATGAGGGAAAAGAACTGTGGAATCCCTGTGATATTAAAAGTGCAATGGAGCATTTTTATGTTGTAGGTGTCACACCTGGATCTTTTTCGGAGGGAGCTATCCTACAGCACTGATTCATCTAACTCAATATTTTGCTAGACCAAAGTGCAGGAGAACAGTGATCTTTTCTCCAGGTCTGTCTCTTTCAAGATTTCTAATACATGAATTAAAAGTCAACATATATTTTCAGCCATATAGATTTTAATAACACCATTGCAGAGGATTTGAAGAAAAACCAGCTGACCCCCTTCCCGGTGATTTTCCAAAAAAAATGAGTAGATCATGAAAACATGAGTACATGATGAATTAAAAAGTTTGAGTGCAATTCATCTTTCTTTGCACGGAACCATTAAGCACCTGCCTCTCCTTATGTAAAATAAAATACATGCTAGAAGCAAAACCTTCAAAGGCAGCTTTAAAATGACAACTCAACTAAAGTTAAGAAACAAGCTTCAAATCATCTATAAGCAGAGAATGCCCTAGCTATAACTATCTGCACCACCTATGTATGGTATGGATTTAAAATAAATTGAAACTGCTGGAAGAATACAATACTGGCAGCACTTGGCAATAAGCACCACATTCTTCAGCTTCCTACAGTGCATTCACACTGGGTTTACAAGTACTTTAAATGGTAGTGTTTTAAAACAATTTAGAGTACTTTAAATTAAATTGCTATTAAAAAAATCATTCATGTTAGGAGATATGCTTTTCTACAAATGGCCAGAGGACACCCTACAGGATCCAAACCAGAACTATAAAGCTTTGAAAGTATCCTTGCAAAGAATGTTTAAGGTTTAGGCTGGACCCCTATTGGAGCTCATTTAGTTTCTCCACATCTGCTCAGGGCATTTGAGAACTGACAGCTGAAGAAGACTATACTGAATAACATTATTTTTAGGAGCTTAGTGTCAGGGTATAGAATGACAGAGCAGTTTTCAAGGACTGGCAAGCAGCCCATTGCTGACTCAAAACTTTGGATCAACTTTGAGGCCAAAATGGCACTTGCAGGATTACCATATCTGAGCTGCAAAAATCTGGAGGACCACTAGAAGGCAGCAAAGAGAGACAGAAAAGTCCTGTCATCTCTGGATTTTGTAGACCAGATATGATAACCCAAGGGATTTGGTGGCAGTAGACAAAATAGTACAGGGGTCCCTAGGTGTACAATTTTTTCACAGGAAAATAGAAAATAGATTTATAAGACTAAATCATTGGCTTACCTTTTTGTACCCAAACTGTGAACACAAGTTCAACATGAATTGATTTCCCATTAAATGACAGGTTGCTCAGATTAATCACAGCATTTTCTGTATCCCCTTTATATAAAAACCACCAACACAATTCCAATTGACATTCATATCTTCTATTTCACTTTTTCTCCTCCGTTCTGATGAAGATCTGCTCAAACAAATTCATAAAGTTCCTGTATTTCTACACCACTCAGAACACCATCAGTAGACTGGGAAGAATACTGAATGGATCAATGGTCTGGCTAAAGGTTGGCTTTGGCCTCCATAACAACTTACTTGAATTTTGAAATAAAAAGTATTAAAGATGGCGTCTGTAAACTTCATCATTTCTTACCGGCATGGCCTGCCTGGTTACTAGAGATCTCAGCATTTATCCTAATTTTGATGCCCAGGACTGTTATTAAAACTGGAGTAACTGGGGTTTGTTTATATCTAAAATAATTAGAATGCTAATATCCCATTTATATATCGAAACCATGTCTGCAAACATTCCAAGTATTCATATCCTTTACTTGTAAAAGTATGTTCTCCAAACCTCTTCCAAATATAAATGTGTTGAATGATTGATAATGAGGGAGTTGAGCAAGCAAGCCTCAGGCTTTCTAACTTTAGGTACAGAGCCAAGTTCTTAAATGAACAGTGTTAATGACATTCATTGGAAAAAGATATCTTCCAGTCTTTCAGTTTTTCATCTGTATTGCTCTGCACAAATGTTCTTTACATTCTTTTCCTTATAAGTAAACACAGAAATAGGAGACAGATTTCGCTAAATTTCTCAGGGGGATTTTCCTCCCCCCCCCAATAGTTTTTAAGGATAGGGGAATTACTCTTACTGATCACAGAAGCCTAGTTCCTTTCTGGTTTGCAGATGGTGGAGACATTCAGAGAAATTTTGGCAAAGTGGGTGGGGAAATTTTTTTAAAAAAGAAACATCATTACCTATCTAATAGTTTAGACAAGTTAAGGAAAGTTTGCAGTGCTTTGCTTCTGGGCTTCCTTCCAATCCTTACTTGTAATTCCATCTAAGCCATGTCTTAGAGAGGCTTCAATCTCCATGTCAAATTTCATCCCATATCGTTCAGTGTTCAGAGAATTAGCAGTAGCAATAGCACTTAGACTTATATACTTATATACCACTTCATAGTGCTTTTACAGCTCTCCCTAAGCAGTTTACAGAGTCAGCATATTGCCCACAACAATCTGGGTCCTCATTTTATCGACCTCGGAAGGATGGAAAGCTAAGTCAACCTTGAACCGGTGAGAATTGAACTGCTGGCAGTAGACAGTATTAGACAGCAATACTGCACTGTAACCAGCGCCACCACGGCTCTTAGACTGTACAGTTGTGTACCTGCTCCTTCTGAAACATTTTTCCCTTTTTAATTCCATACATTTCTTGCTTCGCTGGTATTCTTCTACTACGTGGCATGTCTTTGATCTTTAAATATTAATGGTTTCTTTCAAGGAGCATCTTCATTAGCAGGTGTATATTTAGCCATTGCGTTTTGCAACTAAAAGTGACAAATCAGATACAAAACCACAAGGAAAAAATAAATTTACTAGAACATATAATATTTAGTTGATTATGCTAAGTACATGTATATATTTATGGTTTAGTTGCAAGACAAAGATGAAGATTTACTACTTGACTCATAAGGTACATATTTTCTGCCTTTTTGTCATTTTTTCTATTTCCCTTGATGTTCTTTATCATATCTGGAAGTTTCCTCAAAAACACACAAGGACCAACTTTTTCTTTACAGTTTTTTTTCCACTGAACCTTGGTTCCTAGTGTAAATATCTGTAACTCTAGGCTACATTAAGAGACGTCTCAAAAACACAGTTTTTTAAAAGAACTTTAAATACTCATTTGGGAACACACGAAAGGTGAAAAATGGAGGCTAAATGAATGCTTGACTATTTGTTATGCTCAACCTTTCTTGACATATTTTGCATTTTTTCTAATATATTTAATATCACAAGAGGGTAGCATGAGCTATTTTTTCTTCACCTTTGAAATATTCACTTTAACAAATCTGTACATATTTCATTATTCTGATGTTTAAGCAATGAAATAAGAAAATAAGCCTGTAACACAGTTAGCAAATAGCCACCAAACTCAATGTACCTCAAAGAATATAACTACACAGCTAGCATGCAAATGTCATATACATTCTCATATTTACTTAAAGAATGTGAGTTAATAATGATTGGATTCTTCCTTCCCACCCTCTCGTCAACATTTACTCAATACTGCAGAGACAGCACAGAATTCTGCCATGTCGAGAGTACCATAACTGATTGCTTCAGATCCACCAAAAATAAATGGACATGCAATTTATCAGATGTGCCTTGTCCTTTTTACTAGGGAGTAAGGGAACAAAACAAAATGTCCCTGTACAATGCACAATGGAAGACATGACTTACTACAATGAGTTTGTTTCTTTGTGGTCAAAGTTGGTTTGTCTACATCGAAGTTGAGAGGTCATAATTGAAAAGAGGCAGGATACAGGGTTACTTAGGAGCAGGTGGACTTAAAAATATCCATAAGAGCTCCCAGAAAGTTAATGTATGACTGTGCGGTCAAATTCAATAGCAAAAAAAAAACACCCACTGTCTGAGATTCTTTTTAGTGCTCTCATACCTTTGAGAAATTTAGAAAATTATGGCCAAACCATAATTTTAATCTATTCCATTTAAACTGAAAGTTGTCAGACAAAGTGCTGGAACATGGTGACAGTCCTGTAGGAAAAGCATTACAATTTTAGGCAAAAAGTAAAGAATGCAAAGCTCTGGTCACAACCTTGAGTCTGCTTTCAGCTTCTATCCTGTATTTTTTTTAAAAAAGGTAAAGGACTCCCTGTGGATTTTATTCCCTAAGTTGTTGCCAACTGTAGGGTGCAGTACTCATCTCCATTTCAAGGCCATTGAGCAGCACTGTCTGAAGATATTCGTGCAGGTTATATGGTCAGCATGGTGTCATGGAGCACCCATAGAAGTGGTACCTATTTATTTACTCGCATTTGCATGCTTTCAAACTGCTAGGTCAGCAGAAGCTGGGGTGAACATAGGAGCTCACTCTGTCATATGGCGCTCGGGTCTTGAACCTGGACTGCTGGCTTTCTAGCCATCAACTCCAGCATCTTAACTGATGAGCCATTGTGCTGCTTCTATGCTGTATTGGACCCACAGACATTTATACTCTTTACTTGTGCAAAATTCCAGTATAAGCAAATAGGAGGACCCAAGTCATAGCTTCAGATAGCTTATGTTTATTGATAGATGATGTCCTAAAGAAAGAATCTGAGGTAAGTTGTGACACTTCCTTGGAAACTAGATACAGCAAATTCAGCTCTTTAACAAATTTTGAGAATGCATTCTGAATATAAATTGCTTATAAAATGCTTAGGGCTGGGAAGTAGGTGTACTCAAAACAGAAAATGGGCCAGCCCAGGGTTTTCCAATCTCGTTTACATTTTTGCTTTTATAAGCTGTTTCTTTCTCTAATTGAAATATGTGAGAATTGGCTTTAATCTCATTTGAAGAGGCGCTTCAGTTCAGAAATTCAAATTGTTCTACTTCAGTGCTTGTAAATGATGCAAGAAATTTGATTTGACCATCTGCTTTTCTCCAAGAAAAAAAAGGGGCTGCAGTGAAGCCCATTCTGTCACCCGGACTGAACAGCATGGATGCTGTGATCTTTCACTTAGATCCTGAGTGCCATTCTGGTTAAGTGCTTTGCTTCAAACAGATGCTTTAATCAAAGCTAACATCACACTGAAATGAACAAACTTAATGCAACATATCCTGGCTTAAAACCATTGCTTAATTTTACCTTACTTGGAAACCAACAGCCTCCACTAAGGAATATGCTGTGGGTCTCACTATCCCCAAAATGCAGATTATACTTCTAGTTCAAGACATCCCTGACTGGTATCATTGAATCATTTATATACTACTAAAATTCTCCTGTCTATTTGTCTATTTGTAATATCAATTAGCTGAAATGGTGCATCTTAAGGCACCAATTTTTGAAGCAAGGTAATCTCATACTGGCTAACTTAATGCATCCAAAATCCAAGATCCATTACTCCGGTGCAATTAAAATATCAAGGATTTTCAGAACAACTGTAAACACAAACTTGCAGCTGCTACAGCACTGCCATAATCAACCATGATCACGTGATTGTAATTTCCAACGCTTCCTGCCAACTTCCCACAAGCAAAGTCAATGGGGAAGCCAACAGGAAGTCAGAAGTCACTCTTGCTCCCCCTGCTTTATTGCCCACCCATGATTTGTTTTTGTTTCTCTGTTTAGATAAGGAAATATCTCTGAAAGGATAAACCAATAGGTCATGAGTCATTTAGTGTTATTTTAAAGATAGATCCTATTTGGGTTTACACTGAAGAAGCTATTTTAAGTTCATTGTAGTTTATTCTTACATATACCTATTTATATTTACAGCCAACTGTATTGTCCAGGTATTTTGTATTACAGCTGTCCCGATTCAGTGGCCATGCTGGTTGAGCAAAATAAAATTCAAAATATTTGGAAAGAATTACTCATCGCAACATGTAGAACTGTAGCTTTAATTTTTTTTAAAAAAAGTTGTATGTCTGAATGCTTAATGCATCAATCATCTAACACAGAGGTGTCAAACTGCTGGCCCATAGGCCGGACGTGTCATCCGGAAGCCATGGCCACCCCCATTGCCAGCAATGGCAAAACCGTCCCGATACGTTGTGTGACGTCACGTGACATCACAAGTTTGACATGAGTTAGATGTGATAAACATGAGGTTTTCCAACTATTACTGAATTATACTTCCCAAGAATCCCAGCCAGCATGGTCCTTGGAAAAGGATGTTGATAGTAGTTGTATGTATGTATGTATGTATGTATGTATGTATGTATGTATGTGGTGGGATTCAAATATGTGAACAACCGGTTCTCTGTGTGGATGCCACTTCCAGAAGTCCATTCTGGGCAAGGGCAACAAAAAATTAGCTACTGGTTCTGCCAAAGTGGTGAGAACTGGTTGAATCCCACCACTGATGTATGTATGTATGTCAATTCAAGGTGGTAAATATAGCCCTGCCTCCTATTTTCCCAACAACAAACCTATGAAGTGGGTTGGACTAAGTAAGACTGACTGGCCCAAGGTCACCTAGCTGGCTTTCATGCCTAAAAGAGCCTAGAACTCACCCATCTCCTGGTTTCTAGGCCCGCACCTTAAGCGCTGCATCAAACTGGCTCTCTATAATTGTAACACACCAGAAAACTGCAGCCACCTGCCTTAGAATCCCACTATATTCAATGCGTTAATGACAGATACTGTATTAATAGTATGAACACGCTCAAACTAATAACATATTTCTTTTGGTTTAATGGGAAGATATCCTCATGAGTTAGCAACAGAAAAAAAAACCTGTTGATATTTAGTCATCCTGCTAGGGCCTATTCTAATGCTGATATTTCAAGCTTGAATTCTCTGAGCCTTTTTAAAAGAAGAATACCACACACACACACACACACACACACACACACACACTTTTTCAGACCTCTTCCCTCCTCCCCCTGCCAATTGTCACCAACTATATGTCAGTGCTTCAGATCAGAACAAAGCCAGTGCCCTCTTAAGAATCACCGCATTCCGTTCTGAAGTAATCATGCTGTCTTATTGCAAGAGAGCAAAGGTGAAAGTTGTACAATCCCAGCAGACAATGTAAGCCTGCATTTCTCCATAAAGACCACTGAGCCTTGCTAGGCAGAATTCAGATTGCTGATAAACAGGTCCTATTTTGCCCAGGATTCCCCATCTCGGCCAGTGCTATTCTTATTTCCTCCAAAACTAATCATATGTCCCATGCTTGCTGTTGTTTGAAAACAGAGTGCAGGAGCCTCCAAACTTCAAGAAAATGATGTTTCTATAGTTCACGTCACAGCATCTTAAGGTGGAAGAGTGGTTATTTAATTAAGTGATTTTGTTATTGGTTTGTATGTCCTAACTCTCAGAAATGACCTCCAAGGTCCCTTCCAACTTTATTATTATTATTATTATTATCATCATCATCATCACCTTTTATTTTAACTCAAGTTGGAAAGTTGATAAGAACTAATGTTTAACCAAGCATTTATTCAGAGGCAATTGAGAGGTGAGCAATTTCCAAAGAAATCTCAGATTTCTAAGATTGCCCAGTTTTCTTGTGGGGTTGGAGAATGAGAAGAAAGTGGGATTAATGCAGCAATTTTGCTCTTTAAGATCACAACTACTAGAAAGAAAGAAAATTTTGATCATGTGTGATCCTTGTATTTTCCAAACCGATTGTTGAAAAAAATTAAAATCCAAAGTCCAGCCCCTAATTCAAAATATTTCCCCTTTCCTGCTGTAGTCAAAATAAGATGGAAGGGACCTTGGAGGTCTTCTAGTCCAGCTCCTTGCTCAGGCAGGAAATCCTGTACCATTTCAGTCAAATAGTTGTCCAACCTCTTCTTAAAACTCTCCAGTGTTAAAACACCCACAACTTGGGTGGAAAATCGTTCCACTGATTAATTGTTCTAACTGTCAGGGAATTCTTTCTTAGTTCTAGTTTGGACCTCTCCTTGATGAGTTTCCATCATTTGCTTCTTCTCTTGCCTACAGGTGCTTTGGAGAATAGCTTGACTGCCTCTTCTATGTGGCAACCCCTGAGATATTGGAACACGGCTATCACATCACCCATATTCCCTTTGCCTTTTGTCCTTCTGGATTCACTACCTCTATTTACTTTGAACTCCATAAGGATGTCACTTTAACTTTTGCTGCACTCTTTTCCTTCAAGTAACTAACTCATGTGAGTTTTGGTTTGTTTGATGAGGTTCTTTTGATTGGATACTGAGATGCAACATATCTGAATCAAAGGGAACATACTGAATGCCCTTCATAACAAAGATTCATATTCTTAGAAACCGTAACTAAAAGAGTTCCTCAGCTATTCAGGCAGAGAGTAGCTGAACAACCTCTGACCCACTAAATCATCTCCTTAAACTCTGGCACAAGTGAAAGCCTAAAACGCCGCTTTACAAAAAGTTTCCTACTTTAGAAATATTAAAATTCAGTTATAGGAGAGTAGTACTTATTATCCCACCTAATTTTATAACTGGGCCAAATGTAAACATTTTCTGCCTTTTTAATGGAATATACACACACAAACATATGCATACACACAAACACACACTCATACGCACACATACACACATACATATAAAAACAGTATAACAATCTCATTTAGAGAATGTAATGCAAATAACTCATAAGTATTTTTCACTTCTCCGTATTAGAAACTAATCTCAGCGGAAGAAAAAAAACACAAAGGAACTTACCGTATATACTTGAGTATAAGCCGACTCGAGTATAAGCCGAGACCCCCAATTTCACCCCCAAAAACTGGAAAAAGTTGGTGACTTGAGTATAAGCCGATCCGCCGTTCTGCAAGCCTCCGCCGCCGGCTGCTTCGTTCCGCAGCGGAAAGAAGCAGGCAGGCAGGGGGCGGAGGAACGGAGACCCGGCGACGTTTGGGGAGGTTTGGGCGCCTCTCCAAATATCCCCAAACGTCGCCGGGTCTCCGTTCCTCTGTGCCCTGCCTGCCTGCTTCTTTCCACAGCGGAAAGAAGCAGGCAGGCAGGGGGCGGAGGAACGGAGACCCGGCGACGTTTGGGGAGGTTTGGGCGCCTCTCCAAATATCCCCAAACGTCGCCGGGTCTCCGTTCCTCTGTGCCCTGCCTGCCTGCTTCTTTCCACAGCGGAAAGAACAACAGTGTCAGTCACATCCCTTAGAGACAGAAAGGTCCCTTTGGATGATATATTATTAAAATAACCACTTTGATTTGCTTTACAACTGAGTCTCTTCCAAATACTTTAAACATTTATATTATTTAGCTAAAATTTCCATTAATACCAAAAAAATCTATAGCAATAATTATGGAAAGGCATTTCTTCTGAATTTAATTCACCTCCAACAAGTAAACTAAGATAAGAACATCCCTACCACCAAAAAACAATTTCAGCAATTTTACCTCGATTCTTAATCATTCATGGTGCTAATATTTACTCTATTACCTGTACAATATAAATATTCATGCCATGCAACAGCAAACTATTGAGTATGTTTCTAGATAAAATAACAGCAGGAAACTGTTGACCTTGGCCTTGAGGAGAAAATACTGGCACTGTGATTAATGGGAGAAATGACAAAAATCTCATAATTAGAGTTAAGAATGAAATTATTTCTAACTGATTATTCACCAGTTTTGAAATACATTAAACTTACTCCTCGGAAATATTACTACATTTTAAAAACAAAATAGATCATCTGTTTGTTTAGCCTACTTTAAAACAAGGAGGCAACTGATCATATAGCCTGAATTTTACATAATCTCGTTAGGGAAGAAACCCACATGAATAATAGTGGGCAATATACACACGTGAAACATACAAAGATTTTAGCCAGCTTGAGCAACTAGAACCCTTCAGATGTTTTGGTTCTGGTAGTCTCTTGCCATCTAGTTCAGACATGTCAAACTCGTGACATCACGCAACGTATCGGGACGGTTTTGCCATTGCCGGCAATGGGGTGGGAGCGGCTTCCACATGACGCATCTGGCCCACAGGCTGGCACTGACACCCCAGATCTAGTTGATGGAAACAGAAGTTGAGAATATCCAGAGGACATTCAATTGGCTAACAGTCACCAGCCTTTACTGTTCTTTTTCTTTCAACCTGTGTGAAAAGTGTTGGAACTGCTGCGGCAAGGGTCACAGCAAAACAGAAAAGTTAGGACTAGATACTTGAAGTGCATCCTTCCTTTGTTCCATCTTCTGAGATTTTCTGGAAGATTCTATCCTAAGTAAAGAAAAAAAGCTCTTGCCTGCTTCCTTTCTGATCTGTATCGCTAAATACAAACAGCCCATGAGTTACGACCACAGCTGAGCTCAAAATTTCTGTTTGTTAAGTGAAACATTTGTTAAGCGAGTTTTGCGCCATTTTATGACATTTCTTGCCACCGTTGCTAAGTGAATCACTGAAGTAGTTCAGTTAGTAACCTGGTTGTTAAGTAAATCTGGCTTTCCCATTGACTTCGCTTGTCAGAAGATCACAGAAGGGGATCACATGATCCCGGGACACAGCAACCATCATAAATATCAACCAGTTGCCAAGCATCTGAATTTTGATCATGTGACTAGGGGTTGCTGCAAAGGTTGTAACTGTGAAAAATGGTCATAAGTCGCTTTATTCAGTGCCATTGTAACTTTGAACAGTCACTAAATAAACTGTTGTAAGTCAAAGACTATCTGTACTTTATGAAAGCAAGCAGGATATTGTTCATTAAATTCTGACTTAATGCCGAGTTGTTTGGTGCTTTTTCAGTTTGCAAAGTTTGTTAGACTGCTCCTTGATTGCTGATTGCTTTTATTTTTGCTGCTTTTGCTGATAACAGAAGGTATTGCATGAACCTTTTTCTATATTACAGTCAAACTCTTCTAACTGAAATTCAAAGATCTTGCCTAAAAAACAACTAGTATTACAAATTCTATTCTAGACGACTGAATTGTAGTCAATATAATAGGAATTATTAGAGGGGGCTTTTTTTAATGGGATCCAGAAATGACCTGGCAGTTAGCTTAACATTTGTTTCTAGTTATGAGATGAAAAACATAACTGAAGGTAAAAGAATCCATGAAATAGATGATCCATCTTAGGAAGGAGAATAAAGGAAAACCAGAGAGTTTGTTTTGATTAGTTTTTATTTTTAATCTTTAGCAACGATAAATTATCTTAAGATTCAAAGGAAAGTCCTAATTGGTTTTACAGCTTGATGCTATTTGTGGTTATGTAAATTTTTTCCCCGATTATAGCACAGTTATATAATTTAAATTAAAGCACATTTGCTATGTATTGCAAAGCATTTATACATATGTTCAGTACTTCTGTATTGGGCACTGTCCATTCATTGTAAAAAAATAATGGAGAGTGGTGCTAACTTTTGCTCTAATCTTTTAGATGTGTTTACAACTCTGCAGCTGTCCCAACAAATGTTTTTTTTTCATAAAATCAGCCTTTATTCAAGTAATCCCCATTAAGATTACACACCTGTAATGTATTGGGTTTTGTCTTACTAAAGACTATCACGTGGGGTTAATTGCTGGAAGGTTGTTTAAGCAGGGAAGCTGGCTAACGGCTCCCAGCTCCTCAGACAACCCGTCTCCAGCATCGCCATTGGCTGCACCTAGGGTGGCAATAGGTTGCTTTAAACCTATTGGCCACCACCTAGAGGTTCATTTTAAGACAGAGGTATTCAAAATACCTGGTATTAGGGAAGGTTATCCACAAATCTGATTTAGTATGAAAAGAGGGAGGCATATAAAATGTATGCAAATGACACAAAAAACAATCTGTAGAAATCAATCGGGAATGTCTTGCAATGAATTTGTTTAGTTATGGATAAGAAATTTCATAGGAGAAAATAAGTGACTACATCCCCATACCTGCATGTAGATTGATAAAAGGAAAATAATAATAAATACAGTGTGCGCTATTCATTCATTCATTCATTCATTTATAAAATATATTGCTGCCCATCCTACCATAAGGTAACTGGGTGGCTCACATAAAAATATGTCTACATTAAAACAAGATTAAAATCAATCTTGCATGCTTAGATTCTTACATCTGAGAAAAGATGCTTCTATCCAACATTTGTATCTGGACTAAAACTTCCAAATTTGCTCTTTACATGATTCAGATCTGAGTGCAAACAATCAGTTAGGCAAATTTCTTAAAAGCTAAATCTTCCTTCAAGTAATTTCACATGCTTATCTATGTTGGATTGTGAGGAGAAGTGTAGAAGTGATTTGCCATTACTTTCTTCTGTTATTTTTTTCCAACTTCTTGTCCAGCTACCCAAGGATTTCTTAGATCCAACCCTGGTCATCCTACAATTTCAAACAGGTTTAATGATTTGCTAAGAGGAGGAAGTTTGTAGCTTAGCCCAAGTAATTCAAGATGGAGAAAAACAAAAATTACAGAAGAGCTCTAAAATGGATTTTTCTAGAGAGGGAGAATACACAGCTAAAGTTATCTGTAGTGCAAAAGAGATTTCTAAGACATCAAACCCATAGAAAAGGGCTTTGCTGAAAGTAATTAACAGGAAAGTGAACCTTGATCTGTAAAATCCCATGATAAAAAAATATCCCCCAACGCCCCCCCCCCCAAAGACATAAACCCAAGGGACCCAGCTACTCATTTTGTCTATCTATGGACATTCCCTATCTCGTAATTTGGCCTTTACTGAAATAGCTAAGGAGGAATACAACTCTACTATAAGTTACATGGAATGTCATGTGGTCACCTATATTTATAAGTGGATCTTGAAATGAAGTTTTGCCATCCTTATGATAAACAATATCTTGTTCATGGGGACCAATTTGAAATTCTAAATGTTCTTTCTTAAACAAATGGCTCTTTTCAGGTTAACAGAATTTAAATACTATTCAGATGTACTATAGCAGTTCAGCTGAGTGCCTATGAGTTTATTATCTGCTGCCTAGGAAGATTTTTTTTTACCTTTTTAGTGAGCTTATATATGCTTAAGTGTTCACAGTCAAGGTTATTGCTTGACAGAGAAGTACATTTTAGTTGACCAGGTGATAAACTAAGCACAAACAAAAACTGCCTTTGCAAATTCATGTCATTTAGAACAAGACATTGGGCAGTAACCATTTTTGTACACACACAGAAACACAAAACCACCAAGCAATTCCCATGTTCTATTTTAAAAGGCTGAGCAAGAGCACAAGGTAAATGTGCTTGATAGACATAACTCTATCTAGAAAGTATACTGGAGGAATAAATTAAAGTTGCTGCTGTAAACTGAAAAAGTCATATGGTATAATAAAGAATTAGTAGATTCTTTAAAAAGCAGTATTTTAGGTTGGCACCAAAGAACATGGTGCAAATCTGTTGGATATTGTAAGGAGTACTGTATCTTGGTCAATAATCTAATAACTATTAGAAGATTAGTTAGATATTGGGAAAAAAGAAAAGTGCATACAATGGCACAATATTCTGACATTTTTGGCTCTAACTTCAGCACAACCTTAAGTTTATAGCACAGTGATTCTGCAATAATTTTTAAAAAGCAGATTTGTGGGGGAGTAAGGGACAATTTCTCAGTGAAAGGTAATCTCCAGAAACATGTTATTAAAGTTGCTCTTTGATCCTAGCTTTAGCTACAATAAGATCCTATTATCAAGGTAGGGTTAGGTATAAGTTGCCTCTTTTCCAAAGCTTGGACATAATAAGAATTGATTGTCATGCCACAATCACAACTTGTGGAATACTTCAATAATTTAAAGTTGATGTACAAGTTGATGTACATGAATATGTACACTTAGCCACCAAAGTGAAACAATGTGCTGTGAATTAAATTTTCTGATGCTTAAAAAAGGAAAGATTGAAAGACAGAACATGAGCTAAAAGGTTTATCTCTATGTATGAGCCAATGTTTCCACCCTAATTCTATCATTAGATATATGCAAGGCTTAATCACATATTTCCAGTACAGTATACATATTTTGTTTCAGCTGACTTCTTCAAAATCCAATCTTTTTTGGGATGCTCTTGTGGATACTGTTGAAAGGTCACACATGCTAAAGTCACTTCCAACCAGTTAGGGGCTGCTAATAGTTACACCTATGGTTTGTTGGACGTCTGCTAAGATCCACATGCTCAGTGTTGGGGCAAACAAGCATTCTCCACCACACAGGTCTTATTACTGAAAACAGTATCCAGTTTTCCTGGAAACAGTCCTAGCATCTTATAGATAAAGGCAATAAAATAACACAAAGACTTTGCATAGATAAAATCTTTCATAAATAAAAAATATTTATATTTAAGAAAAGACTTTTCTTCAAGAGTGTGAATGCACAAAACAGTTTGGCTGATTGAGGCAAAATCCTGCTCCATTCCTATAATGCACAGGAGGGGGTATTTTCCTTCGTTCACAATTGTATTCTGACTTTACATTGGACTTTATCAAAGCAAGGTATCCCTTAGGCTGAGCAGCAGCTGTGAAGAGCTTCTTTCTACATTAATGCAAAAAGCTTTAGGAGTTTGCAGCATGTCTACAGTTTCCTTATGTTTATATTTTGAACATCTGATATTAGATCATACAGTAGTGTGCATAAAAGTGTTATTATACACAATGGTCCTGTAGTTTTAGAGCCTGCATCATGTGTTTGCCAATGTGTGTGCACACACATATAAACATTTACTATAATGTTAGTTGGAAAAAAATAAGACTATTATGGCACTTTCTCAAAAATATTTGGAAACAAAATAAAAGTGGAAGCCACTGGTACCTGGTTAGATTAGAGACCTACGGTGAAACAAAGTTTTATTTATTAGTAGCCAAAATTGAATGGCTGTGACATAGTTTTAAAAGAAGTAACTTCAAGAAAGCCTAAGAATTTTTTTTTATCTGAACTAAATAAATTTATGAAAAACATTGCATGACCAAGGTCAATCTGACTTCTATTATAGAAAAATAAATCTTCCTCTGGGAATACTTTTTTTTTCTGAAAACAAACTAGGATGTTGGATGAATTAAAGTAAGAAAGCCTGGGAAAGGTATTCTCTTATTCAGAGTCTTGTTCATTGGATCAAATTGACAGTTGTAATGCTTTATGCACAGGTGCAGAAGCAGAAAATGAACCCAAAAGGAATTTGCAAGTGAGTTGTATGTGTATTTAGGGATTCCACAACTGAATGGATAAGCAGATAGAAACTGATGTTCTGAGCACAGTATATGTGATCCCTATCAATGAGTATAATAGAAGCCAATCTAAGTTTACAATGGAGTTTACAAGACCTTGCCATTAAACCTCTGCTGGATCAGGAAGATTGACAGAATGTAACACGTAAGATCATTGTTCACATCTTTAATCAAATAATCATCTTTAATGGTGAGGACACTGAAGATCATTTGATATAAATGAAGACAGTTTTCATTGATTCTCCTAGAAGTACATAATGATTTATTCTTCATTAATTAATTACACAAACAAGGGTCGGGAAGGATCAAATCAATTTCTGTTTCAGATGATGGTAATGGTTTTCCCTTCCCAATAGTTACAGATTTCTAATATAGTATTTAATATTAGTATATTAATAGTATGAAGTATTGGCATATTTTCACGCCTGAAGAATATTAAAAGAGGAAGAAAACCATTATCTGCTGTCAGTATCAGAAATTTATCCATAAAATTTAGAATCCTTTGCTTAATTTGCTCCCATCAATAAGGTATCTTAAAACTGAGCACCAAAGTCCAAAATTCTAAACAGTTAAAAATTCCAAAATTTCTTTCCAAATATAATTAAAAGCAGTTACACTCGGTTAAACTGGTTCAGATCCTATTTTATTTCTGCAAATCCCTATTTCAATAGGCATTCTTGACAAGTCACGAAAACTTCAGAAATACACAGACATGTATGAAAAACCCTACATCTCAATTCCAGTTCTCCATCTGTAAATCAGAAATTATAGCAATTTATCAGCAGTGATCTTAGGAAAAGAAGGATGAGGTTGCCCATCACTGATCTTTTTTGCCTAGAATTGATAGTATTCCCATCCTAAAAAAAATGAACATCTAAGAAATCAGATGTTGCCATATTATTACCTTTTTCACCTTGTCGTTCCATTGTTTCCCATCACATTGCCAGTTCCAATTCTTTTAAATGAATTAACTAAAATTAAATAGTGTTTCTCTTGGTGCAATAATGTGGGTTTTGTGACCCCACAATCTGATCTTGATGCTGGCCAGTCCTTTGTGTATTACAAAGACCACTGTTTATATCAGCGTCTGCCTGGAATCTTCTTTGCGTTTCTTTCAGTATTAGATAGACCTAGTGCACTTGAAACTTTTTCAAGGAAGTTATCATTTAATGAACAAATGTAGAGTTGTCGTTACAGAATTGTAAAATATGTTAATGTATTCAGAAATTGAACATTAAAATACATGGGATGGATCCAACAGTGTCATTCGGCTGGCAGATGCTATTTTGCCAGTGGAACAGATTCTTAATGTTCATACCCCCTAGGTACCCCCTCCCATATCTGAAAGAACCTCTGGGGTAGTTTTGCCACCCATCCAAGAAGATGGCAGGGGAGGGTTCAATAATGGGAACTGTTGTCAAGAGCAGAATTCCCTCACCTAAGGGGGGGATGCAGCTCTGTGAAAGAACCCGTTACACTTAAAATAATGAGCTCTACAATACTGGTAACATTTGTACATATTTACACCCTATTCCAATTTAGAATATTTTTTTCCAATCAAAATGAGGCATAGCACTAGCGTTGTCGTACTGTGCAGTACAAACAGCCTTTAATCTGCACTTTCTCATTACATTCACTGTCTCTTTGAACACTATTCTACCCTTGCTAGTAATCTCACTTTCCTTTTTTCTAAGAATAGTTCTTGCTAAGCTACCAACTAATATCCTACAATAGCTTTTATGTGATCTTTCTAAACTACGTCTTACCATTTATTCCCTTTGGAATACATCTTATTATTTCTTTAATACGTTGGGGGGGGGGGGAATTGGAAACTTTCCAGAATTTTTGTAGAACCTTATATTAACCCAAGATATGCAAAATGTAGCATCCTTAATATAAACAATCAAAGAAAACCATACATATGCATACAAATGCACATATCACAGCAATGTAAATATATATATATACAGCAAACAAAACAAAGCAGCTACTGTTTTATTTCCAAATAGTATCTTGTATTTCCACTGTGTTTCAGATAGCAATCCATTATCAAGGAACATTCTAAAATAATATGGAATACAGCCTCTCAGTCTACGGTACTTTACCATGTTTGCTGATAAATGATTATCATCAAAACTATGTCAAGCATGCAACACAGTTTGGAAAGCAGAATGATTTTTTCACTCTTACGAGGGCCTTGCCTACATTTCCCTAATTTGAACCAGTTTTTCTTAAATACTGCCTTATTAGTACAAAAATGTCTATATAAGCTATATACATTTTTCTCCCAATACCTGTGTTTAAGACTGCAGCCTTTGGCTTATTTAGCAGCTTAATGATGTGTAACATTTGTCAGAGCATGACAACATTATTGTCAAGAAATTCGGGAATAAATTTTGTATAGTATGAAAAATCTATTTTAAATTCCCTAATTTTTGCTTCAAAAGCCCATAAATTTAGAAAGTTCAATTGGAACAGGACACAATGTCTTTCAACGTAGTAGCGTGTCCTGAATTTTTATTAATATAGGTAGTCTTCGTGGTATGACCACAACCGAGCCCCAAATTTCTGTTGCAAAACACGGTAGCTGATAAGTGAGTTTTGCCCCATTTTATAACCTTTGTTGCCACAGTGGTTAAGTGAAACACTGCAGTGGTTAAACTAATAACACCACTTTTCCATTGACTGAAAGTTGACAAAGATGATCACTTGACCCCGAGACACAGCAATTGTCATAAACATGAACCAGTTGCCAAATGTCCAAATTTTGATCATGTGACCATGCTACAATAGTCATGAGGGTGAAATACAGTCACAAGTCATTTTCTTTCTATCCCGTTGTAACTTCAAACAGTCACTAAACCAAGGGTTGTAAGTCAAGAACTACTTGCACATAAGACGAACCTTCATGTTAGTAGAAGCAGCCACAGCATAATGCATAATGGGCATAATGAGTTATTTACAAAATAATAAAGACAGGATACAAATTAATAAATAAAAATGAAAGGAGCAAGAGGAGGCGAACGACCAAAAAGGTCAGTAGGATTTAATGAAATCCTCACAGAAGAAAAAGAATTAAAAGGCAATGTGGGCAGACATGGTGGAAGTATAAATGATTTCAAGAATAGAAAGCAATGAAGCAGTATAGTGGGAAGTGTTGGCATAAATCAGTCTTAGTTATATTTCCCTTTCTTTGCTTATCGGTTTGCCTTTAGTTCCTTGAAGTTATTATTTTTTTAACAGTACTTCCAGACTGTGCTCTGAATAACACTACTTATTCTGAAATGGGAATAGTATATATGCCTGAGACTGTAAAAATGAACAGACTGTCACCTGCTTCTAAGTCTTACATAAATGACATGGGAAACAGATTTCATATTATACCTATGTAATGAAGAACAAAAGTAGGCTCTTTTTACTTTTATTGTAACTTTTACTTATGGCCTCTATAAAGATAATTTCATTTCCTTGGCCAGTGAGGTGGGTGGAAAGAAATGTCAAGGGAAACAACCACAAAGTGTTGAAAGGAGTGGGCTGGGGGGGGGGGAAGAGCTGGTAGATAAAAGTAGGCACAGCTCTTCTCAATGGCAAAATTAACAGTATACCTACTTAATAGACTTTTAATTAAATTGAAGCAAGAATAGCTTCCATATATATTATATACTAGAGAACCTGTGAGCAGTTCACTCATCCTTTCAGACATATTTCCCTACATAAACAGAGAAACAGAATAACCACAGGCAAGCAAAAAGGAGTGAGAGCAGGTACCACTTCAACTTTGTGCCAGCTTCCCTAATAACATTGTTTGTGGGAAGTTGGCAGGGAGTATCAGAAATCATTCCTCATCTGTTGATCCATGGAAATGCCTACCACTTTGTTGAAGGGCAGGGGAACAAAAGGAGCAGCAAACCACAAGGAAAACTTCATCCACACCCATCTAGGGAAGGAGAGATCACCTATCCACTGCTGGTGCCTCCCAACCCTATCTCACCAGCAGGCATCTGAGTCACTTCCTGATCCTTCCCTTGCTGCCCACCATCATTAAAAGATTTCAAATTTCAGCCTCAGTTTCAAAGCAGCCATTCCCTATTTGCCTGTTGAGCCTTGCTGCCAGCTGACTGGGCACAAGGACCAGAAGTATTAAAGAGGGCAGGGATATGTCACTCCCATTTTCCCTTACACCACGCAACCTGTGGGTTTCTGGAAAATGTAGTCAGAAGGCATGGTGGGACTGAAGTGGCTACAATTTTGCCAAATTTCAATCCCATGAGAGATAGGGTTCTTGATGTGGGACACATCTTTTAAGTTAGTCCATTTGAGGTACAACCAGTGGTGGGATTCAGCCAGTTTGCACCAGTTTGGCAGAACCGGTAGCTAATTTTTTGTTGCCCAGGCGCAGAATGGACTTCCGGAAGTGACATCCACACAGAGAACCAGTTGCTCAGATATTTGAATCCCACCACTTGGTACAACAGTATAAAAATTGTTGCCCGATGATGCATTGTTTCGCCCAGTTGAACATTACAAACAATCAAAAGGTAACAAGAGTTTTAATAGTATATAGATTATGGAGCAAGATATAAATAGATACAAATATAAGGTCTAAAACAAAAAGCACAGGAGTGTTTTGTTGTTTTAATGTATATAAATAATGGTGGAAATGTTGGCACTAAACTCAAAAGTTTTCATTTTTAGATCATGAAAACAACTCTGTGTACTATGGATATCTTTTATCAGCTCTGTCCATTTCTAGGTAATATCTTTAGAATTAGAATTAGAATTCTTTATTGGCCAAGGGTGGTTAGGCACACAAGGAATTTGTCTCTGGTGCATAAGCTTTCAGTGTACATACAAGCAACAAGTGATCAATCATGATCATAATCATCACAAAATACATTCATCATAAATCATAAGATACAACACTCAGCAATAGTCATAGGATACTAATTTATAGAAGAGAAAAATCTGAAAAAATACATCTGCATCAGACTAATTTGCATGGCAGACTGAGAAGTGAATATCAGGTTGGTTTAGTTCATCAGAAGGACCAAATGAAATCCATAAGCAGCCCACTTACAACATGATTTCCGGGCTACAGAAATGCTTTTGTCTCTGTACACAATTAACATTATTCTCTTTGGACACCTGTTATTCTTACCATCTACTTTACCATCTGCTCAACTTACAACCATTAATTTAGTGATCGTTTGAAGTTACAACAGCAGTGAAAAAGGTGACTAATGATCATTTTTCACACTTTGTAGCATCCCCACAGTGACATGATCAAAATTCAGGTGCTTGGCAACTGGCAAGCTGTAGTGCCCTAGGGTCATATGATCACCTTTTGTGACAAGCAAAATTAATGAGGAAGCCAGATTCACTTAACAACCATGTTACTAACTTAACTGCAGTGATTCACTTAAAAACTGTAGCAAGAAATGTTGTCAATTGGGGCAAAACTCATTTAACAACTCTTTTGCTTAGCAACAGAAAATTTTACCTCAATTGTGGTCATAAGTTGAGGACTGCTTGTATGTCACTTACCTTCAGACACCTGACTCAATTATCCTTTCTTGTAATTCATTCAGTTCATGCTTGTATGTATCTGCTTGATATAATAATACTTGAGACATTTTTAATGTTGTAAGTGCCGAGAAAGTGGAAAGCGTAAGAGTATTTAATTAACTCTGTATTATTCACAACAATGGCTGCCTCCCTATGGCAGCTGTGTTCGGGGGGGTGTAAAGAAAGTCTTAATCTATTGATTCCCCAGAACTTGAGACTAGCCTTACTGATAGTATTGTATAAGCATATTAGTAATAAAATAATAAAGAATGTGACACATATCTCCTGAAACCAAAAGCAACACCATGATCAGCAATTTCCTTTGTTCTTTCACTTTCACAGATGTGAAAACTTCCACAAATATGCTTTCATCATTGGTAAATTTAAAAAAAACTTATCTGAACTTAATTTAGCAATACAGGTAAAGGAAGGCCAATTCAAAGAAGCAGCAAACTATCAGTTATTCATGCAGATGTCCAATTAATGGAAGTCTGTGGCTCTATCATCCTCTTTCAAGTGATTGTATAAATGAGTCATGTTGCAGAACTGGAAAAGGAAAGAGGTGTAAAAAGATGGATCACACCAAGAAGCAATGGCCCTTTTGTGATATACCTGCACAGTAATCTCCAGTACAGCCAGGGCCAGTTCTAGGCCTAAGCAACTTAGGCAAGTTTCCTATGGTGCCAGATTTTAGGGGACACTGAAATTGAAATGTTTTCTAAAATATATGACTATAAAATCAAATAGCATTCCCTTGTTGCTTTAGATTACTTTCCATGCTTTTCGAACTTACCCACAAAGTTGATCAAGTGGTCGACCACGCTAACCAGACACTTCAAGTCAACAAAGAAATTATTGTGGGGAAAAGTGGGAATGATGCCTTCTGTGCAATAGCACACCCACTGGAGGATTAGATAAAATTTTGCAGAAGTGATGCTGTATGGTAACAAATAATTCTGGTGTAATTAAAATTATATGCTGTGATTCAAAGCAAATAGGATAAAGATAAAGGTAAAGGTAAAGGTTCCCCCGCACATGCGTGCTAGTCGTTTCCAACTCTAGGGGCCGGTGCTCATCTCCGTTTCAAAGCCGAAGAGCCAGCGCTTGTCTGAGGACATCTCTGTGGTCATGTGGCCGGCATGACTATACACCAAAGGCGCACGGAACGCTGTTACCTTCCCACCGTAGTGGTCCCTATTTTTCTACTTGCATTTTTTACGTGCTTTCGAACTGCTAGGTTGGCAGAAGCTGGGACAAGTAACAGGTGCTCGCTCTGTTACGCGGCACTCGGGATTTGACCCGCCAAACTGCCGACCTTCTGATCGACAAGCTCAGCGTCCTAACCCACTGAGCCACCGCGTCCCTAGGATAAAGATACCCAAGAAAAAAGAAAAATTGTCTAGGGCTGAAAATCCTAAGTGCAAACCTCAAAAACTCAAAAACTAAAGAAAAAATAGAGGGTACCTTTTTGCCTAGAGGGCATCAGAGAAGGGATCCCCAATTCCGGAGCTGTGGCCTGATACCAGTCCATTAGGAACTGGGCAGCACAAGCAGAGGGCAAGTGAGCAAAGCTTCATCTGCACATGCGCTGGATCTAGGTTGCCTGCAAAACCACCCCCACTACCACTCCCGTCTTTGGGAAAAAATGTCTTCCACAAAATCAGTCCCTGGCGCCAAAAAGGTGGGGACCACTGGCTTAGGGTGCCACCATGTCTAGAGCTGGGCTTTAGTATAATTTATTGAAAATATCAGTGTGTGCCCGTGTTGGGGCTGGATGAGAGCAATTTCTTCCATTCTTTTAGTACGCCATGAAGATGAGAGGTGGAAGTGCATAAAGTTTAACAGATTGGAAAAGGCAGACCTCTAGCTTAGCAGTCTAGCTTCTCTCTAGCGACATCTAATTTTGCATAATATGGATTTCTTCATCCCTGCTAATGAATGCTTGAGTTCTTTGTGTCAGTTTCCTCATTTCTTCCAAATCTTTATACCAATTACATATTTCAAAAACAAGGAAAGTCTCCAGTGATTTCTCCACTAAGAGAAGTCCAATCTTGGTAAGTTATTTCCCTGTAATTACCTTCTCACTCAGAAGGGTATGGAGCAGACAACCATAAAACCTAACTCAGAGCAGCCAGAATCTTTTCAGCTAATAAAAGGCCTGAATTTAACATCTGAGAATAGCTTGTTTATTTACAATATAATCATTTCTTCATGATATTCATTAAGAAAAATCTATGGTTCATTTTTCACAATGTGAACGATAAAAGATTTGCACACATTCTGTGGAATAAACAAGCATATGCACCAGAACTGGAAGATAAACTGGGCAAAATTTATTTCTCATTTCAGTTTACTGACAACACAATACCAGTCCTCCCTGGCCCGATGTAGAGATTCTTCTCCACTGCATTAATAAATACCCTTATTTTTTTAACATGAAACATTTTGGAAATATTTATCAACTATAGCCTAGCATAATTTGCATCTTCTTTTTTTTAATCTCTTGGGGATTTTTTTTCCAATACCACTGTTGTTGATAAACTGTTAAAACACCCAGTCTGAGGTACATATGTGGAAATCTATCATCCCAAATCCTAGCATGTGCTTTCATTGGGAATAATTATTCAAGACTGTTGTTCTCCAAAAGCATTTGCCTATGTACACAAAGACAGAGGAGATATAGGTAAGCACACACCTTTGCATTCCCATCCACATGGTTGGTATTATGTCATGGGCTCTGATGAGCAGGAACGAGAACACGCAGATGAGTACAGACAAACTCATACTTTATTTAAGCAGAAACTGTACTGAGAGATTGGAGTCACCCTGCTTCAATATATATAGCCAGGCCCCATGGCATTAACCAATCAGATTGAAGCTATACTTGCTGCCCAAAGTTGACCAATGGCAGGACCGGAGATGTCCTGTCTGGGTTGCTGGAGAACCGTTAGTTCTCCAGCAATGCACGAGGTGATATTCCAAAAGCCCAGTACATAACAGTTGGTTCCAAAGATTTTATGACCAATACTGACTTGAGATGGGCTGGGTTTGCTTTTGCTTTACAGTAAAAAGTACATTGTACTAAAAAAGAAAAAGAAAGAAAGAAAAGTCAGACAATTCAAGGATAATGTGCAAATGCCATGACTAGGGGAATGAATTGCTTTTTCCATTTTCCCCCCAAAAATAAACATTGAGAGTTCCAGGCAAATATTAAAACTCATACTGTGAAACAAAATAAATGGACACACTTGAAAGTGTATTGACATAGTGATCATGAGACATATTGATGTGAATGTTCTATCTTATGGACTTTATCCAGTTGGCTGGTTCTCATTGGACAAGAGGGTAGAAGAACAAACTGCAGAGAGGTTACCAAGATTACTGAGTCAGTATTTCATGATTTCCCCTTCATGGATTACTGCCTTGTCATGGTGAAGGGGCTTGCGTAATTCAATGAAGCTATGAGCTATGCCATGCAGGGCCACCCAAGACGGACAGGTCATAGCAGAGAGTTCTGACAAAACGTGATCCACTGGAGAAGGAAATGGCAACCCACTCCAGTATCTTTGCCATGAAAACCCTATGGACAGTACCAAAAGGCAAAACGATATGACGCTGGAAGATAAGCCCCTCAGGTCGGAAGTTGTCCAATATGCTACTGCGGAAGAGCAGAGGGCTAGTACTAGTAACGCCAGAAAGAATGAAGCGACTGGGCCAAAGCCAAAAGGACACTCAGCTGTGGATGTGTCTGGTGGTGAAAGGAAAGTCCGATGCTGTAAAGATTTTTTCCCCATAGGAACCTGGAATGTAAGATCCATGAATCAAGGAAAGCTGGATGTGGTCAAACAAGAGATCACAAGACTGAACATCGACATCTTAGGTATCAGCAAACTAAAATGGACAGGAATGGGTGAATTTAATTCAGATGACCATCAGGTATACTACTGCGGGCAAGAATCCCTCAGAAGAAATGGAGTAGCCTTCATAGTCAATAAAAGAGTAGGAAAAGCAATACTGGGATACAATCCTCAAAATGACAGATGATCTCAGTTCGAATCCAAGGCAAACCATTCAATATCACAGTAGTCCAAGTCTATGCCCCAACCACCGGTGCTGAAGAGAATGAAATTGATCAGTTCTATGAAGCCCTGCAGCACCTTATAGAGCTAACACCAAAAAATGATGTCCTTATCATCATGGGGGATTGGAATGCTAAAGTAGGAAGCCAAAAGATAACCGGAATAACAGGCAAGTTTGGCCTTGGAGTACAAAATGAAGCAGGGCACAGACTGATAGAATTTTGTCAAGAGAATACGATGGTCATAGCAAACACTCTTTTCCAACAACCCAAGAGACGGCTCTACACATGGACATCACCAGACGGTCAACACAGAAATCAGATTGACTATATGCTCTGCAGGCAAAGATGGAGAAGCTCTATACAGTCAGTAAAAACAAGACCAGGAGCTAACTGTGGCTCAGACCATGAGCTTCTCATTGCAAAGTGTAGGCTTAAACTGAAGAAAGTAGGGAAAAGCACTAGGCCACTCAGGTATGAATTAAATCATATCCCTGTTCAATATACAGTAGAGGTGACAAATAAATTTAGGAATTAGATCTGATAGACAGAGTGCCTGAAGAACTATGGACAGAGGTTCACAACATTGTAGAACAGGTAGCAACCAAAACCATCCCAAAGAAAAAGAAATGCAAGAAAGCAAAATGGCTGTCTGAGGAAGCTTTGCAAATAGCTGAGGATCATAACAAACCGTGGCAAATTCTTAAAGAGATGGGCATACCAGACCATCTTATTTGTCTCTTGAGAAACCTATATGTGGGCCAAGAAGCAACAGTGAGAACTGGACACGGAACCACTGATTGGTTCAAAATTGGGAAAGGAGTCCGGCAAGGCTGTATACTGTCACCCTGCCTATTTAACCTATATGCAGAGCACATCATGAGAAAGGCAGGGCTAGGTGAATCAAAAGTTGGAATTAAGATTGCTGGAAGAAATATCAACAACCTAAGATATGCAGATGATACCACTCTAATGGCAGAAAGTGAAGAGGAACTGAAGAGTCTCTTGTTGCGGGTGAAGAAGGAGAGTGCAAAACTTGGGTTGAAACTTAACATTAAGAAAACCAAGATCATGGCATCTGGCCCTCTCAATTCCTGGCAAATAGATGAGGAAGAAATGGAGGTAGTGACAGATTTTATTTTCCTGGGATCCAAGATCACTGCAAATGGGGACTGTAGCCAAGAAATTAAAAGATGCTTGCTCCTTGGGAGGAAAGCCATGGCAAATCTACACAGCACACTAAAAAGCAGAGATATCACCCTGTCAACAAAAGTGTGTATAGTCAAGGCTATGGTCTTCCCAGTTGCAATGTATGGCAGTGAAAGTTGGACCATAAGAAAGGCTGAGCACCAAAGAATTGAGGCCTTTAAACTATGTTGCTGGAGAAGACTCCTGCAAGTCCCTTGGACTGCAAGGCAATCAAACCGGTCAGTCCTAGAGGAGATCAACCCTGACTGCTCTTTAGAAGGCCAGATCCTGAAACTAAAACTCAAATACTTTGGCCACCTAATGAGAAGGAAGGACTCACTGGAGAAGAGCCTAATGCTGGGAAAGATTGAGGGCAATAGAAGAAGGGGATGACAGAGAATGAGGTGGCTGGATGGAGTCACTGAAGCAGTAGGCATGAGCTTAAATGGACTCCAGAAGATGGTAGAGGACAGGAAGGCCTGGAGGAACGTTGTCCATAGGGTCATGATGGGTCGGACACAACTTCGCAGCTAACAACAACAACAACAATTTCATGATTTACACTCTTGATTTTTGTTACAAGATTACTGAAAATGCTGATATACCAGGGAGTGGATCTAAGTAGCAGAAACACACTCCACCTATAATGGAGACTATTCTTGCTTGGTTTATAGCTCTGGACCCTAAACTTAATCCACACATAATAATGGAATTTTGACTGGTTATTGCAAAGGCATTAAATCTGATCATATGGTTCCTATATTCCATGATTTTGCCTCTTGTCACACCCAGGAAAAAATGTCCTTACAGGTTTCAGACTGCAGTCAACCAGTACTGTCCCCAAAGAAGAGGCCACTTTCCTTTATGAATAAGACCAGGAACAGCAACCACTGTATGACATATGGGGGTTGAAAGACCACCGTCTGCTTGCTTTTAGCTGTGATGTACCTGCTATGCATTTGTCTACCACACATTTAGTGTGGTCGGCTCCAGTCAAAGAAAACACAGGAAACAGGGTAGTTACCATGAAAATATGGACAGTAAATGTGCATAAATGTGTTCCGTGTGTGAAATCTAAGAAGGAAAGAGACTTCCACAGTTCGCAGCATGGCTGAATTAATAACACTCTGAAACACGTGCTGTTCAAAGCAGTGGGGAAGGAATAGGCGCCCCAGATTAGCTTCTGGTTTGAAAGCCTCTCTATAATTGAATGGGCTAATTTTGTATCATGAGTCGTTTACAGCCTAAGAAATGTGCATAATGCACATTATTTTGTAATATTATTTGCATTAAGTACATCATAAAGGAAGATTTATGGCATTATGCGAAAGTACAAAGTCATGGCATTTTAATACATTTCATTTTTTTTCCCTTCCATCTGAGGGGGCCTCATAAATTGGTGGTGGTGGCTGTAAAGGGCAGGAATGAACAACTGGTGGTGCACAGCTTGCATTCCTCAAAAACAACACTTGTCTACTCCAGGGTGCTTGTATCATTGAGAAGCATATCATAACCCTGACTCCCCTGATTCCTTAAGCCAAGCATAGGTAACATGGCATTCCCTGCAGACTTGCTAGAGTGCCACATCTTGCTGTAGGTATCTGCAGAAAAGGAAAGGAGATGTGGCATTAAGTGTAGGATCTAATTTATACTGTATTGGAAGGAAGGAAGGAAGGAAGGAAGGAAGGAAGGAAGGAAGGAAGGAAGGAAGGAAGGAAGGAAGGAAGGAAGGAAGGAAGGAAGGACAAGGGGTTGAAAAAACCAAGGTAACTCACAACTGTACATTAAAAAAAAGAATGTAGATTAAAAAAGAATGGGATTTCAATCATACAACTCTATGATTGAAACCCCATTCTTTTTTATGTACATCCATTGTGCATTCATATCTCCTTGCACAATAAATATTTATTTATTTATTTATTTATTTATTTATTTATTTATTTATTTATTTATTTATTTATGGATTTATTTATTTATTTATTTATTTATTTATTTATTTATTTATTTATTTATTTATTTATTTATTTATTTATTTATTTATTTGCTGAAGACCCCATTGTAAATAACTATTTGCAGCAAGTAGCTTATATCTTGGACAAGAATAAATTTCTGGACACTTTTTGTTTTACAAAATGCAGAAGGGTGTAGATCAGGGATGGGGAAGGATGGCCCCTTTATGACTTATGGACTTCAACTCCCAGAATTCTGGCTGGCTCGGGAATTCTGGGAGTTGAAGTCCACAAGTCATAAAAGGTCCATCATTCCCCATCTCTGGTTCAAATCATCCATGTTGCAGGTTGCCCATTGATAACTATTAAAAAGCAAACAAAATTGGAATAGCCTTATTTGATAGGTTTCAGATGATTTGTCCTAACAATGGAAAATATTCAAACCTTGTCAGAAACAAGTCCATTGAATTAATTAGCAGTTACTCCCAGGGCAGTTTAGAATTTCCTAGTCAGCCTTTTATCCAAGGGATATTTCCCTACTAGAAAATGAAAAAGTGTGCTTAAAAACTAAGGTAATGCTCGCTCAAAATCTTCAAATGTCTACTTGGATGTAAGACCCACAGTACTCATAGGATTTTATACATATGTGTATAGGACTCCATCCAAAGGCTACGAATTAATGGACTGTATTCCTATTTTGGTTTAAATGGGCTCTGCTTAATAAAACTCTCCTCGGTGGAATGAATTTTAAGGGGCTCTCCCACTTCACTAAAATGTATCAAGGAAGGCAAGAAAACAATATTCCCAAACCTTAGTCCCTGCACTCCGCGGGCAGCTCTTCATTCTTCCTGTATAAAATGGGTGCATCCATTTTCCCTGCTAGCGAAAAGGCTCTGCTTTTAGCCAGCTGCCTGCTCTCTCTAATCCAAAGCAGAGACATGCATTAAACAAAGGCATCCATGCAAAACACCAACCCAAGGGGCACAAGCAGCTTCCGTTCACAATCACAATGTACGTCAGACCCAAAGTGCGTTCTTCCATTGCTGGATCATCAATGGATTTAATTTTTCTCTCTCTCAATTTACCGGTGGCAATGCATATTTGGGAGACTCATTAGACAGTGGTAGTGCTTTTAGGGCTGTTGTTTGGGGTTTTTTGGTGTTTTTTTTGTTTTGTTTTGTTTTCCAGGAATCCTGGCAAAGCAATAGGATAAAACCCTGCAGACACTACACTCATTATTACACACAAGAGGAGTTCCATTAAGCAAATAATCTATACATATGCATAGAGTTAAGTACATGCATAAGTGCTGCTTCCAGGTCTGCGTCTAAATTACTCCACTACTTGAGCAGGATTGCAAACTACCAGAGAAGGGCACAAAGGGCGATATTAAATTTTTAATGGCATTAATATTTTAGAGGTTTAATCACCACTGAAAGATGCCAATTCCATTTTTGGAGTTTTCCCACTGTGGGAGGAAAGGCATTACTTTCTTTTCCTTTTTCGAACTTTTGTTTGGGACAACCCAGGCAGAAATTCTGCAAATCAAGGTTGGTCCTTGGGAGGAACAGGAGCTTGTAATTATTGCTCAAGTGTAGACTTGCCTCTCACTTTCACGGTCCTCTTATGCAACAGTAACAACTTCAGCTTTGGGGAGAGTCCCTTAACAAGAAAGTAGAGCCACGATCACTTTTCTTCTGGACCCAGCCTATAGAAACTGGATGGGGAGGAAGAGGAAGAGAACATTGAGACACCATAGCCAGGAGGAAAGTCATCACACCAGAAAGTTGACAAGTGCCCAATGATCCTCATCTCTGGCTCTGACCATATTAAGCTAAGTTGGTAGCAAATTCACTGCTGTTTCCATCAGCTCACCGATAGTCTACATCAGAGGTGTCAAACTCATCACATCACGTGACATGTCACGATGTATCACGATTTTTTCCCCATTGCCAGTTTCGGCATGATGCATCCGGCCCACCAGCCGGCAGTTTGAAACCCCTGTTCTACATGGAGATGGGTAGCATCCTAAAATAGCTTTTAACTAAAAGGAAAAGGAAACTAATTGCTAGTAATGTTTAAGAGAATACTTCCAAGTACTGCTGACAGTTTCAAAAGCTTTGTTTTTTCTTGATCATATTAAGCCATATTAGAATGGCGGCGTCAGCTTTCCTCCCCTGGAGAATCAATTAACAGATAAACAAGCCTATAGACCGTGTAATAGCAATGCCAGTGGTGTTTCTAAGTATTACCTGGAGCAAGGTACAAAATACAATAGAGTTCTAGTCACAGGAGGAGAGAATTATAAATGTACCTCAACTTTCACGGTGTGAAAACTGTAAAGGAAATCCTGCTACAGGGGAAGAGAAAGCTTGGAGGCAGGAAAGCAGCTCCTTCAAATAACACAGCTCCATTTACAGTGATAGAGAAATGAAGGGAGTTTACGTATAGGCTGATGATGAATTGCAAGTCTTTAGAAACAGCCTTTATCTGTAAATACTTAGCAAAAGCTGATAAAAGTGAAAGCTAATATGTTCCAGAGATACTGCATTTTTTTAACCCAAGGTGGGGTGGGGGGTAATAATAATAATAATAATAATAATAAGAAGAAGAAGAAGAAGAAGAAGAAGAAGAAGAAGAAGAAGAAGAAGAAGAAGAAGAAGAAGAAGAAGAAGAAGAAGAAGAAGAAGAAGAAGAAGAAGAAGAAGAAGAAGAAGAAGAAGAAGAAGAAGAAGTTGGAAGGGAACTTGGAGGTCATCTAGTCCAACCCCCTGCTAAGGCAGGAAACCCTATACCATTTCAGACAAGTGGCTGGCCAGTCTCTTCTTAAAAACTTCCAGTGTTGGAGCATTCACCACTTCTGGAGGCAGGTTGTTCCACTGGTTAATTGTTCTAACTGTCAGGAAGTATTAGGAAATTTGGCAGAAAGAGGCAGGGGATATAGTTGATAAAACTATATATAGGTTATATCTAAAATAGGTTTGACTTGACTGAGGGAGACCTATTCAACAGAGCCCTAAATTGTTTAAAGGCAGATATAAAATGACAATCCAGTTGCCTAAAAGAGACACTAAAGTCAGTCACAAAATTCCCTGGGTGAGATTAGGCCAGCCCTATTTCTCAGGTAACCTAACCTCTAAACTATATTAGGTATGGAGATAACATAGGAGAATGCTAGCTCCTGCCCTAAGTTCTTTTCAGAGGAAAGGTAGATGAAAATTTGTATGGAGTTTCTATGTATGCCAAGTTAAAACACAACTAACAGCTTTAAAACAAAATATTTTCCATATATTTAACAGCACAACATTTATTGGTTTGCCTTGTAAAGTTCTTGGGTTGAAAACAGTGTACAGGTAGTCCTTGACTTATGACTACAACTGAGCCCAAAATTTCTGTTGCTAAGTGAGACATTGAATGGGTTTTGCCCCACCTTATGAGCTTTCTTGCCACAGATGTTAAGTGAATCACTGCTGTTGTTAAGTCAGTAACAAGGTTGTTAGGTGAATCTGGCTTCCCCATTGACTTTGCTTGTCAGAAGGTTGTAAAAGGTGATCACGTGACCCTGGGATACTACAACTGTCATAAATATAAGCCAATTGCCAAGCATCTGAATTTTGATCACATGACCATGTGACAGTTGTAAATGTGAAAAACAGTCATAAGTCACTTTTTATAGGGCCGTTGTAACTTCAAACGGTCATTAAATGATTTTTTGTAAGTTGAGGACTACCTCTACTATAATCATTGTGCTAGTGTAGTACTCCTGGCAAAGCTAGCTCTAGAAGACATAGAGACCAGGGCAACCATTGACTCATTTCCAGGCCTATGCCTGCTTCTACAAGGAAGCCAATTAATTGCTGCAATTAGCATGTAAGAAAATATAGTGCACAGCTGAAATGGATAGGAACATTCATGGAAATCTAAGGTGAGAGAGGAACAATGCTTTAAAAGAGGGGTCCCCAACCCCAGGTCCGTGGAACAGCACCAGGCCATGGCATGCCAGAAACCGGGCCGCACAAACAAACCAAAGCCCCATCCGTGGGATGCAGGCAGCACATAAACCACACCCCCTCTGGTCCATGGAAAATTCTCTCTACATGGAACCCAACAGGTTAGGGGGCCACTTTAAAATTACAGCACAAAAGTATTCCTGTAGGTCACATTTGTAATGTGAACAATGTTACAATTGTAGAAAAATTTAGCTCTGGACTTGCGAAGGAAATGGAAGAAGTGGTAAAGTCACTCAGCTCTGGGAAACAAGAAAACACAAGAAAGAGATTTAAGAACCATAAAAGATAGAGAAAATGACCTTGATGGAGATCTTTCGCAAACTTCTGTTGCCAAGGCAACTCCCTAATTCACTGAAGTATAAGAAGGGAAGAAGGTACAACACAACAAGATTCTCAACATTTTGTTCTTATAGTCAATCTCAGTAAAATTAATTTTAGTTTTCTTGTAGAATTCTTTGGTCTGGTCTGCCTAGTGTTGCTGACAGAACAGCTCCATCTTGACTCTGTTGTCCTTAAGAGGGGAAGTGAAGGTTTTGCACAGGCTTGTAAAGATCCTATTACTATATCCTACAACAAGAAATTAGCATTCTTGGAATCCCTATGGGGTCTATTTCTTGATCTGGTGTAACTCCAAGGGCTGACAAATACAGAGTGACATCTATTTCTGCTTTTAAAATATTGTTGCTTCTCCTTTTGGCAACAGGGCACCTGGGCAATGTAGATAAGTCTAAATGTAAATATTGGAAATCCCTGATCAAGACAAAATCAAATATATGTTTGGAGTACAGTTTGGAGGCCATTCCAATGAATCTCTTTTAGACAACTGGATTGTCATTCTCTATCTGTCTTTAAACAATTTAGTGCTCTGTTGAAAAGGGGATTCAAAGAGAATACATTGATCCTGAAAGCCTGAATTGTGCTTTTTTGGCTTTAGATAACCAGATGTGTATTGTAGAATTGCTAGCTGTTTTAACTAGTTTATTAGCTAAAATCTGCCATACACTCCTTCACTATATATACACATACATACACATACACATACACACACACACACACACACACACATTATATATATATATATATATATATATATATATATATATATATATATATATATATATATATATATATATATATATATATATATGATTTTTTTTTACCCTAGAACTGCAGCAGTTATACATTCTTTCAGAGATTATTTCAATATAAATATAAATTTTTAGTAGCTCGACTGCCTATGGTGAGGCTTTCCTGTAAGAGTATATATGAACTGTTTATTTTAGGATTTGTTATTTCTAGTGACAGAGCTACATTTCATGAGATGATTCACTTGTATTTTATATGGCTTTCTTTATTAGATCTTCTTTGTTTCCTTCATTTAATCCTTGCCTTACCACAGCTAGCAATTAAAAATTAAAAGCTAATCAAAATGCATCCAGTTTCCTCAAGTACTTGTACAAACTGCCCTTTGTTTTAATTTCTAAACACCTGCTAGGTATCCGATGAAGAAAACTGAAGAAGCATACATTTGTTTCTCTGTCAAATCATTAGCTTACTAAATTCCAATGGAAAGAATTTGATTAGCGTTCATTTCATGGATTTTTAAAAATATAATATTTTATTAATTTTCCAATTTTACATTTCAGTGTTTAAAAAGCAACGTGGTGACTGGGTTAATCAATAATTCAATAACAAAATCTTTAGTGCAAAACTCAGGTTACAACATCAGATATTTCTTCTCTTTTTCCCTTAACAATCTCATATTCAAATTAGTACATTTCTAATTATATTAACACAATAAAGATATCATAATTACATTTATCAATAAATTTTAGCTTATACATATCTTAATTACATTCAATTATCATAAAGAATCCATATCCGGTTATTAATTTTAACATAATTTTTAACTTCTCATCAATATTCCAATTTAACCTTTGATATCCATAATTTTCAGACCTTGGGTAACCAAGATTTCCCTTATCCCACTTCATAATAAACTATGATGTCCAAAATACACATTTTATCTATTTAAATATAATCTTGTTCTATTTCCTAAAAGTTATCTATTTCCCACCATATTAAGTCCTCTACTTAATAATACAATATCCCCTTTAATAAACCAAAACTATTATATATATTGTCTGGGTTAATCAATAGGTCAAACATATTTATGATAATTAATTTTCTTTTCCCTTTTAGATCTAATTTTTCAATATTAGACAAATCCAATCTTATTTTCCACTAGTTTCCAGCTATTTTAAATCTAATAATCAAAATTCCCCTTATCTCAACATCTCCCTTTAATCCTCTAATTGACAATTTAAAATCCCCTCTAATGAATCAAAACCCCAATTTTTTCAACCTTATTCTAGCTCTCTTCCTTTGCCAACTAGTTTTCCATATCAGCATTTTTAAATCATCAAATAAATCTCCCTTCATTCTTATATATGTTAGTTGAATTAAAGGAGACAATTTGATTGCCAGTTTTCTGGAAGGACTAGCCCATATGTTTCTCTGTGTTTGTGTGTGTATAAATGCTTCCTGGGTGGCTGGGTAGAATAACACAACTCACTTTATAACCAGCTGAAGCTGAAAATACTTGGATTCAAGCTAAATTAGTCAAACTGAAGTTAATGTGACTAAAGTGATTTTAATTCACCTTCTCCTCTATGTTTTGTAGATATAATAATAAAGCTTACTCTGGGGTTTATGGGAAGGATGATGCATTTTAAAGCAACATGCATCTCAAGAAAAAGCTTTAATACATGATTTCTTCAATGGGTCCTGAGGAGCCCTGACCACTGACATATCTTTTACAGACTATATTCACAACTCTGTAATCCAAAGGTTTTCTTGTAAACTAGCTTACTTGTGTTAGTCATTTGGTCATTATTTTTAAGATGGCCAATCATAACATGGCTGGCTCAGGAATTCTGGGAGCTGAGGTCCACAAGTCATAAAGGAACTATAGTTCCTCACCTCTGATCTAGACTAGGGCTTTTCAACTGGTTGTACTTTGGCACTTGGCAGGTGGTACATGACCATCTTAGACGAGTGTAGCAGGGGAGGGGAATGAGCTGAAGCAGCAGCAGCACCACACAAACCTGAGGGAGAGACAGCTGGAGCTGCAGGGCTGTTGGGGCTCGGCAGAAGCCCCACAATCAGTGCCGGGCTCCAGTTGATTGGTGCTTCCGGAAGCAGCACATAGCTGGAGGTACACCGAAGAGGGAGGAAGAAGAGAAAAAACTGTGGAAGGAGAGCCCAGCAGGCAGGGAGGAAAAAGAGAGAGGAGAGGAAGAAGGGCTGATCAACCATCTGACCACCAAGGTAGTGGTGCATACTAATAAATTTGGATAAATTCATCATACATTTCTCAGTGCAAAGGGAAAGTGATTCAGCAAAGAAACCACCACCAAAGAAATTAAAATTGATACTTTTTTTCTTTTTTTAATGGTTTGTAACATTTTATTACATTATAGATAAGACATGTCAAACTCACGAGATCACGTGACATTGCACGACGTATCGGAGCTTTTTCCCCATTGCTGGCAACAAGGTGGGTGTAGTTTCCTCGTTACACATCCGGCCCACAGGCTGGCAGTTTGACACCCCTGTTATAGATTAAAATACAAAAACACAAAAGCAAACAGTACGATACAGTGGGGAGGAAGAAGGGGGGAAAAGTGAGGGGAAAAAGGGAAAAAGAAAAGGCATTGACTTCCAACTTCCTCTGTTGCAGTAGAATGAAGTATTAACATCGAACCTCAACTTTTTACTTTTCCGTAATAGTATAAACTAGCCATTTCTATACCAACAAATTAATCTAATCAGTAAAACCCCAAATCCACCCTGCCCACCGCTTTTTTTCAGTCATCAAGTTTTTGACACCTTGCTAAGCACTGGTGGTACTGGAATATTGTCATGTCCTAAAAGTGGTACAATCTGTGAAAAAGGTGACACACCCTGATTTAGACAGTGTGAGACAGAGGGGCATGGAGAGTGCTGATTCATAGAGTGGCTAAAGGTCAAACACCACAGAATGGCTGACAATGAAAAGTGATTATCCATATTTTTGTGGTCCAATTCAGGGACTCCTAGTGAATTGGGATTTTTCAGAATTGTGGATGTGATAGTCTTTCACAGAAACAAGAAGCGTGGGCTGAAAATCCCAGGGGGTGGGACTAGAGGAAGATGAGCTTTCACTGACTGTTAACTTACTTCATCAAGTAGGTAAAATATCGACTTGAATTACAAGGACTATATCAAAAAAGCCTGCAAAAAAAAAAGGAACAGTGGAGATTTCCTAGCCATCTAAGCAAACCTTTAAGGAATTTGCCAGGGGTTGAACATCTATCATAGTAAGTCCCTATATGATATCTGAAGGAACTTAGAGGGGGGAAAACAGCCTATGAAATTTAAAAAAGATATGTGGCAGACAACTGACTACCCTCTCTAGCAATTATTAGATTCTGAGGTAGCCAAAATGACGAACAACAGGAACATATGGTGAAGCTTTGTACAGTTTTTTTTGTTGCTGCTGTTGTTATATTCCTTTATTTAATTAAACAGAGAAGAGAGGGCTATTTAAGGGCATCTCATACTGCACATGTATATATTTACATAAAAAATTCACTAAAGAATGACCATACACACACACACACACACACACACTATATATATATATATATATATATATACCAGGGCTTTTAAACCAGTGGTATGGGTACCACCCAGTGGCGTAGCGTGAGGGGTGCAGGGGGGGCCGGCCGCACCGGGCGCAACATCTGGGGGGGGCGCTCGCACTCACAGCTCTCTGCCCCTGCCTGGCTCACTCACTCTCTCTCACTGCAGTGCTGGCTGTGTGAATCCGATCTGAGCCGCCGGGTCGCCGCCCACTGTGGAGGGGGGGTGCCAGGCGTGCGGTGCGGTGCGGAGAGAGAGCGAGGGACTATCTGGGGGAGGGACAGTGCAGCGGCCGGGTGCTTGCCCCGGGTGCTGACAACCCACGCTACGCCACTGGTACCACCTGTGGTACATTGGCACCTAGCAGGTAGTACGTGACTATCCTAGAGAAGTGGTAGCGGGGGAGGAGAATGAGCTGAACTGGTGGCAGCACCGCACAAGCCTGAGCGAGAGATGGCTGAAGCTGCAGGGATGTCAGGACTCAGCAGAAGTGTCAGGATCAGCACCAGGCTCCAGCTGGAGTTCGGCGCTGATCCTGGTGCTTTTGAGCCCAGAAGAAGCGCCGATCAGCTGGAATGTTGCGGCATTTCCAGGGTTTTGTGATTTACATTCAGATGCTCGGCAACTGATTCATATTTATGACGGTCACAGTGTCCCAGGGTCATGTGAAGTGACCAAAACCTGCTGCAACCACCCAGCAGATGAGGGGAATAAAAACCAAAAAACCCACCTCATCCCACCCCCACTGCCAATCCTCAACAGAAATGCTCACAACAATGAAAACCTCGGACAGGAGGAAGAGCGCTGCCGGGCGGGCAGGCAGGTGTCTTGCTCGGCTGTGGCTTGGGGGGCACTTTTTTCAGTGCCATTGTAACTTCGAACAGTCACTAAGCGAACTGTTGTAAGTCGAGGACTATCTGTACTTCATCACTTTTTTCCTTTTTGTTTTTTGGTGGGCTATTTTGGTCATCAAGTTTTTGATACCTTGCTAGGCAACTGGTGGTACTCGGATGTTGCCATATCCTAAAAGTGGTACAATGGGTGAAAAGGTTGAAAATCCCTGGTATATACTATATATACTATATATACATGCACATACATACATACCTACATGCACACACACACCGCTCATGTAGTAGGTCTATAATTTAAAAGACTATGTACATCCAAAAATACTAAACCCTGACCCAAGGTCAATTAATTTATATAATTACTTTTTCCCAAATATAATCATTTTACGACCTTACAAAATGTATTTAAATGAAGCATTTTCAATGCATTTATGGCAACACAATGATTATTCATTCCCTTTTGTAAGGTTGATGACTGATACCTTAAAATTTTGGGTCAAAATGTCCTCAATAATATTTCAAAGTTAAAGCTTGGGTGGGGGGTGTTTCTGTGCTCAAACTGGTTGCCAATGTTTCTTCCTGAAGCTCCTACTCTCTGAAATAAAATTGATTAAATATGTTGCATAAAGCTTCCAAGGCAATAGTCGTAATATACAATAACAAAGAACATATTTATATAGAAATGCACAGGATAGAATTTTAAAAAGAAGAAAAACATTGTGGCAATAACAGAGACTTGGAGTCAAGATCAAAAAGAACTCAAATTTGTTTGAAAGTTTTAAACGACCCATTTCCATTTTTTATAAAGTTAGTATGCAGCCTATGAACACTTCATATCCTAATCAAAAAAGAAGGTCCTTCTGCTTCATGTGTCAATATAGTAAACATGTAAATCTGGAAAATATTTTCCAGGCAGGCAACCATGTGTAAAATGTTCAAAACCTGCCATAAAACAGCTGCAGGTGGTGGGGGGGTAGATGCAAACTTTTGCACCCTGTCGTCAAGAGTCCAGATGTGAAAAGGGATACAAAACAGTTTTTCCTCTTGGTTCAGCAGCTGGACCCAAGCATTCGATGTGTCTTTTAAGCAGAGCTTTATCAAGCAACACAGCGATGATTATGTAGCCACAAAGCAACACAACTGACGAATCTTGCAACTCAAGCAATCTTCAGTTAATTACTGCAGCGACAGCTTTTCAAAAAGTCACACACTTTATTTCTGAGTATGTAGAAAGCAGAGCCCACGTGTCACTTTAGTGAGACCACCAAAGCAGCAGCGTTATGGCAGGAAAGCATTTTAAAATAACAAAAGGGACATGTCATCCTTCTTAGGATATCTCAGCTTAACTGAGCGATTTTTCAGCAACTTCGAAGTTCAGTCTTTACACATTTCTTCACTGTACTTATGAGATTGGGGGCAAAGAGGAGAACTTTCAATTTCTCAGTTTTCCCAATCCACAAAACTAAAGGCCGGTGTACCCCTTTGTGTGAAGAACCCGATAGAAGGGCCAATGTTCACATCAGGTGCAAATATGGGTAATTGCAGTTATTATTTATAAAGAAACTTAGAGGAAACGTGATTCAAGAAGGAAGCTATAAAGGGAGTCCCATTTTCCTGGACTGTTTCCTGCTTCAAATTATTTCCCTGAAAGAGCTTTTTCCCCCTTTGTTTGCAATCTGCATCATATCATGTTGATGTGCGGATATGATATTAGCTGTTTAAAAATATATGGATAGTATTGATCTCTTCCCCAGACAGTCCTTAGAAAATTTGCTCCACGAGGCAAACTGTAAATAGAAAAAAAAATAACTTAAATAATAAACCAGTAAAGATAGAGATTTTTTTTGTCGTTTGTCTTAAGAGGGAGTGATTGCAGCTTAACTTGAAATGGTCGTTTTTCCGTAGTCTAACACTGATGGCTAAGCAGAGACCGCACAATTTTAGCATGGCAGAAAGAGCATCAAATGCAGATTGAAAAGACTGAAATGGAGATCCCTGCAGAGCCAAAAAAATCAATGGACAGTCTCATCTGTCTAACAGAAATACCGTAGAGTTGAATATTTGAGAAAAATAATAGGGCACAGTGATAATTATGGGTGTCTGGCCAGTAAATCTGTTATACAAATGGTTTTGGAATATGACACAAAGATATATGATATGGCAATCATACTGCAACTAAACATGGGAGGCAGTGATACAATCCACAAAGCTCCAGCTAAACTTTGCAACTTGATCAAAGGGTATGTGCACATACATTAAAGTCCCCCCTCTCCAAATTCTTTTCATGATTCAAAGGCACTTGATTCAGTTTGACAATGAATGGATTCAGCATTGAATTCCAAGGAAAGATTCAATCAAACTGCTCTTGAATCAAAACTTTGAATCGAGGCTTTGCCCCATAATGGATTCCTAGATGTGGATACTGTTTCTAGAAATGATCTGGGACACACAGGCCAGTTGTAAACCACTCCTATGTAAGGCACCAAGTGTAGGCAGTCTTAGTACCTTGATCCCAACAGAGACAACTAATATGTCAAGAGGAACTAATGTGCCAAGACATAGATAGTTTATGTATATCTTTATGGACCATGGAAGAATTCCACAAAGCTGACAAAGGATTCATCCTTTACAAGGTGTGGAAACAGCTTATAACCACTTAGGGAAACAAAAACTCAAGGGACTACTGATGCTTCCTCCTGCCTCCTTTTCCACTAAGCCTATTTATTCACAATTCTTCATAATATACAAAGAAGCTCTTCACCTAGGATTCTATCCTTATGCTAACAAAGCTGTTGAAAAGACAAAATCCTAAGGAGAACAGCTTTAATGGACAAAGTCCCGTTCATCACATGCCTGGAGAAAACTACAATCCACAAAAGCTTATGCCTTTAATAAATGTGTTAGCTTTTAAAATGCCAGAAAAACCTATGATATTTGCAGCAACGTACCAGCATGGCTACCTTCATGGAGGCTACATTTCCACAGAAACTAGTATTCTATTCCCACATTTCTATTCAACCCAGTCTTGTTCTTCTCTGCCCAAGAGTTTCAGGGTTGCTCAAATTCCTCTCCAAACCAATCCCCAAGACTTGAACTCTGTCAAGCACATCTCCAAGAGACTCATACTGAACTCGATCATCCTTTTGTTCTGAAACTCAGGGGAGGCATTGCAAGGTGAAAGGTATAAACTGCTACAATAAAATGATGGAACAATATGCTGCAAAACAACAATAAAATAATGAAACTGACAGATCTGGAAAGTACTCAAACCACTCCTAACACTCGCTGCGCCCTGCTTATTTGCAATATATAATATTCTAGCATGAGACAAAATATTTTTCGAAATGAAATCTGCGTTTAAATGCCAATATCCTCTCCTTCTGGCTTCTCACTTTATGACACTAACATAGGATCTCATTCACTGAGCCAATTGAAATTTTAATAAAAGAAAGCAGGAGTTTCTAATAAACTCCTGCAGTGAGCTGATAATACTAAACATCTTTAGCAGCATGGTGTTTTTTATTATTATTTTAGCTGTATATTAATATGCTAGTATTTGTAAACTCCCCAGGGTCACTAGATTTATTCTAAAAGGCTTCTCTGCATTCTTCTGGTTTGAAAAGTTTCTGCAAAACTGAAAAGGGGAAATAGGCTTCCAATACGTCTCTTTCAGAAATCTCGATGGCTTGTGAAATGGGTGACTGGGGGGTGTGGGGGGGGAGAAGGGGAAAAAATGCTGCAGAAAGAAAGCAATATTGAGCCTTATTGATTCCTCTTATTGTAGCTGAAATCTTTAAACAGGTATTTTGGAGCAGATGGATTGATTACGGGTATGATTTGGAGGGCCATCCACTGCTCTGCCACAAGCCTCCTGCTCAAAAGACCAAAAAAGGTTGCCTGCACAGGACGTTACCAAATTACTGGTTAGGATACGCAGCCATACCCTTATGCCATTTCGCATCCTTGGAAGACAGGAATTAAAGTGGAGCTGTTATAATTGGCTGCTAATAGATAAAGGCGTGTTTCCATTGTTTCAGTCTTGCACTCTTGCGGGTTACAGACAAAGAAAAACAATGTAGGGTGTTATTTAATGGTAGCCACCAGGGATTATTATTAGGCTATCTCTTAATAGATTATTAAGGCATTTCTTCTGAGTATTGGGATTATTACTATATGACAGAAGCCCAGCCAGAATGGCTGTTCCCAAAAACCCCACATATATGCACACTTTCTCTATTCCCAACTCCCAGATTTTTGATACTGGCAAATGCTTGGAGCTCCATATAGTTACCTGAGTTTGTACTCTATTATTTGGCACCCCGAGCCCATGAAAGGGTCCTAAAAAGTGTAAAATTCCTCACATGAGTTGCAGTAAGTAGCCCTTGCTTGCACTATCAAGATTCCAATTTGTATTAAAATCTTCACATATACAGCTGTATAATTCAATCAGTCAGAATAGAACTGGAAGGGACCATGGAGGTCTTCTAGTCCAACCCCCCCCCCCAGGAGACCCTATACAATTTGAGGCAAGTGGCTGTCCAGTCTCTTCTTTAAAAACTCCAGTGATGAAGCACCCAAAACTTCTGAAGGCAAGCTATTCCACTGGTTAATTGTCCTCACTGTTAGGAAGTTTCTCTTGATTCCAGGTTGCTTCTCTCCTTGATTAGTTTCCATCCATTGTTTCTTATCCTACCCTCTGGTGCTTTGGAGAATAAATTGACCCTCTCCTCTTCGTGGCAACTTCTCAAATACTGGAATACTGCTAGTGTTAGTGACATGATAGTGACATAACTTTAATCACTAGCCAGGGATTATTATTAGACTACCTCTTAATAGATTATTAAGGCATTTCTTCTGAGTATTGTGATTACTGTGATTATTACAATATGACAGAAGCCCAGCCAGAATGGCTGTTCCCAATGGGGGGGATGTGCTGCTCATTTGCTATTTATGGGAATAACTGTATATTTCTCTCAGTATCTGAATGAGGTTCAGTTTAATATGTACAATAGCAAGTCTAGAAATGTCAGGCTCCCAAAATCAAGAAAGACACACAGAATTACTTCTAAGCACTTTCTTTTATTGTTCCTCCTGTAGAGACAGAAATTAAAGCAACTACTTGCATCATTAAACCTATTATTCTAAGAACATCTAAGGAAGACCTATCTTGACCCTCTTTCTTCTAACCAAGCTATCTACATTTTGCTGTCTGTTGGTCCTCTATAAGGGATTTCTACTGGGAATCCAGACTACATTCCACCACAAGAATCTCTGATGCCTTCAGTTCTGGATTTTGATCACCTATTGACAAAAGACTCTTTTGCTCCCTTTCAATCTTTCTGCCTTTAATCACCTCTCCTCCTCTTTGATGTTCCAGTTTATTGCCCTTCTTGGCTTGAAAGCTTCCTGTCTGTTATCTTCCTCTTGATATAGTCACACTGCTTGTTCCTCCTCTGTTTGTTCTTCCATCTCTCTGCAACATAGCCCTCCCCTTTTTTTCTCTCTCTATTTTCCCAAGGTAGCCTTCAATTATTCATCCTCAGTCACAGACATGATTTGGCCTCTTACTGCCTGCTAATGGCAGCCTTTCCTGGACTTCTGGAAACTTTATGGAGTTCATAAACCTAAACCATGAATGGGCAACTTTGATCTCTTCCAGATGTTTTTATACTTTAATAAAATGATGAGAAAGCTTCCTTTATGATATTTACCAATATTGCTAAATTATCTGTGCTATGATATATGCTTAATTTATGTATATGCTTGCTTTGAAAGCTTTACTGGGCCAGCAGTTGCCTCTCCTCCGATAAACATAGGGACCAAAGCTATTCAGAAATCATCCTTTGTTCCCGAGACAGTGGGACACTCGCTCCTAAAACCTGGAAATAGTTTCAAGCATATGTAAGTGATAAATCTAAAGCAAGTAGAGTAGTAATTTAGCATATTGAGCAGGATAACCAGCTCAATAGCAAGGACCAGAAGATATATGTTTGGTTTAGCACTGCTTTAGAAGACCTGTTCCTGAAAATATAATATGACATTAATCTTTATTGCTCATAAAACAGTTATATTCATGGAGCAGAATTAAAAACCTATTCAGTCTGACTGAATTAGCAAGTATTTTAACGTCATATTGCGTTAAATTGATCAGATATGTACAGGCATTCCTGTCAGCCTCTCAAAAAGCAAAAAGAACAAGAATCACAAGGAAGGACCTCAAGACACAAAGTGTTTGGGCCATCAAATTTTTGGGTAGCAGAAACCTGGACAATAATGAGATAGCAAAAAAAGAAAAAGAGGTCTAAATAACAGTGGTTCTTTGCTGTCATCCAGATTTGGCAGCAATACAAAACGTTCCTGAGAATAGCATAGGATGCATCTCCAAATTTTACTTGGTGTAGGCAAATATAGCCAGTGGGATTGTAAATTAAGGGTACTATCCATTTATGCTTTTTTAAAAAAACAAAAAGAAATCTAGCTTATTATGTTAGGCCATGAAAAAAGGCTTAGAGTCTCTTTAAAAAAACACTGATATTATATGAAGATTTGGCACTCTGCAACTTATAAAAAATTGCTCAGTTTGTTGAATGTATTGTTAAAAGATACATAATTAAATAGCCTTACTAAATAGCCATCAACCACACTGGATGCCAAATGAGATGGCAGGAAAAGAAGTATGAGATACGGAATTTCTATACACATCTTTTATTCCAACAAATTATTTTTTAGTTTGTGCATCAATTGTTCCACTTCCTTGAGAGCGCACATGTAAAATATTCTGCAGTTCTATATATTTTTTCACCAAAAAAGAGCCATATTTCAGATAGTTAAGGAAATAAGTACACAGATGATCTCTCACACATTTCTCCCCTTGCTTAAGCTGCTGTTTTTTTATCCTGCTGTTGAGAAAAGACAGGCAAATAACTTGCGCCTGTAAGCATTGGAATCAAGGCTGTCATTAATTACTGCATTCACTGAATTCGACGCTCTCTCACTCTCGTTATTTAAACTTTAATTTTGCAGCTATTTGTCCTACCGCTTCAGATCTGGTAGTGGAAGTTACCGCCTAGTTGTTAAAGAAAAAACTTCCTTCCCCACAAAGCAGCTCTTCACAATACAGGTTGAAAAAACACTATTTTGTTATCTCCATTGGTCTGTTTCCTCCACTCGCCACATTTTTATTTTATTTTTATTTTATTTTTTGACATCTCTTGCTTTCTCTTTTTTTTTTCCAAGAAAGAAATTTTGCAATCTCTCTCCCATGATGCTCTGGGAATGTCATGTTGCATTTCAACCGAAATGACAACAGGAATCATTTCAACAATTCTATGCAGGGCTGAGGGTGGCCTATTTTTCACTTGGCAAGCTGAAGTCTAAAGTAATTAAGCACTGCTGTGTGGGTGGCAGCTTCCTGCTCTGAAGTCAGCCTGAGATAATTACCATAATAAAGTCAAAACATCATGTGCTGTGCTGATAGATAAATAGATGGATGGAGAGATTGGGGCATCTATTAAATGATCCATTTTGTTATGCTTCCCAGGAAATTTTCTATTGATGCCAATTAAGAAGTATATATTCCAAGAGAGTATTGCAAAGTCACAAAACTTTTCTTTAGGAAATCGAATTTATTATTCACTGAGCCTGAATTACTTTGAGTTGTTTTAAAAGGCAAGAATCTGAGCTCATAGAAACCAGGTGGTAGCATTACATATTTATTACAAACAGTTTGCAAAATCCTCATTACCCAGTTGTTTGGGTGGTGTAAGGTTTGTTTGTTTGTTTGTTTTGGTCCAGGTAACAAAATATTTGGCTTAAAATGCTATGTCTTAACTGGAATAGAAAAAAAAGAGGTGTGGGGGAAGGCAGTAGAGAAAGCAAAACCTCCACAAAAATCACATACAATGTATTGTGAAAAAGGCCTGCCTGATGCTTACATGCTCACACATTTGAACATAAACTTAATGAAATGTCCCTCAAAGTATATCCTTAATTAAATGCCTCCAAGCCTCCATTTATCGCAAATGGACCACAACTAAGGTGGAAGAAATGATTAATATGTGCAATTTGGCAAGGGCGCATTGCAGTAAAGCTTCCACACAACAAATGAAAAATCAGAACAATGTTACATTGTGGCTGCCATTAACATGCATTAATGGCCCCCATCAGTCGCTCCTGACTTGAGTGCGGTGGCCAATCTTGCATCCCAAAATATTTGTCGTGAGATATGAGATAAGGAAGGGGTGGGGGTGGGAGGGAACTCTTTAAAAATAACAGTGCAATTAAAAGTTTTTCCTTTGTTGAAAGCCTCCGATTGACTCCCTGCTAAGAGTTTAAAGTCTTCAGCTGCCAGAATACAATCACACACACACACACACACCAGCGCTTAGCCCATTGCAGGATTCCGGAGAAAGTTAACTAGAACAGAGCGTTCCTATTTTTGAAGCATGTCTAGTCCGCTTATTAGGAGCATCGTGCAGGAGAGGAGAAAATCTGCAGCTGTAGTGGGGGTTATGTTTGAATTCATTTCACTATTTTTGATGGCCTTTCTCTTGCCGCGTTCTCGCTTGCTGATAGAAAGAAATGATCGGCCATAGGCACCTGAAGGAATGCTTCGGTTCTATCATGAAGGGGAAACAAAAGGAACGTTTCTCATAGATAAATGCGATTTTTGAAAGCATCCAGATATTCAGATATACCACGCACGCACATACCGATAGACGCAGAGAGCGTTAAAGCTTCTCTAATTAGTTCCCAGCAAGGAAGCTCAAGAATCAATACATATTAGATTCAGATCATCCTGCCCTCAAGCACGTCACATGATGCAGGGCCCCAATGAGTTCACCACTCATTTGAGTAAGCCCTGAATCTTACCACTCTCTCTAGGTAGCTTTGATCGACAGCTGAAGGCCTTCTGGTTACAAAGATTTCTCTCTCTCTCTCTCTCTCTCTCTCTTTCTTTCTTTTTCTTTTTTTAATTATCCGAGGATCAGGTCAGCTTGAAAATTGCTTCGCAGAGAAAACCCTGAGACTCTGTGAAAGCTGTATCATGCATGCAGTAACTCCAGTAACTCCATATCAAATTTCCCTCTTCTCCTTTTTTTCTTAAAAAAATCTGTCTGTGCGTGTGCACTTTATTGTGTAGGAAATAACATGGAAATATCACAGACTAAGAGAGATAAGAGAGCAGCATTAAACTGAAGTTCAGTAAACAAGTAGCCTATAAAGATATAGGTATTAAACAGGCTGCTGAAACCAAGAAAGTCCTTTCTGATGGCTGCTGTTGAAAAATGTGTATATGGAGGGGGGGGGTGTGCCATTTGGAATCATCTTTTCTCCAGTTTAAAGGGGGTTTATGTTTGTTACAAGCAGTGCTTTTTTTGTAAAAGAAAAAGGTGCCGGAACTCTGTTCTGAGCGTTCTATGAGAAAAAAAGCCCTGGTTACAAGGGAAGGGATATTGTTTCTCAGAAGAAAATGTCACGTTGGCAAACCCCATTCGCTCCATCACTTTTCCCCTATCCCTTATCTGACTCAATCCAATTTTCTGATTTGGATAGATAATTTTTGTCACTTGTAATTCATGTGTTCACACGTGTCATGGAAAATCCAAATCAAACACATACAGCCTGAAGTAATGATTTGGATTTTTTTTAATACTTATATGTTTTCTTTCAGAATATTGGATTTAAATATAGCTAGGCTTATTAAGTATAATGCCTTTTTTTCAAATCTACCTTTAATCATCAGTGTTAGGCAGAATGGCCGAAAATAAAATTTAAAAATCTATCTGTAGTTGTTTCTTCTAGTATCACAGTGAATGAGATTGCAGTAAAACAAGAAAAAATTCCAGTCCAAATGGATAAGTGCCAACAAAAGGATGAGCTATTGCACCTTTTATGGAGAGTTTAGTATTGTGTTAATAAAAATATGTTTTCTGTGTGTTCCTATTTTCCTGCAGCCAGCCTAGCTTGGATTTTTGCATACATTAATTTATATATTCTTATGGATAGAGAGGGCAGATTAGTCAATTTATAAGCATTGTTATGCATGAATCTAATAAATACTCATAAGGAAATGAATGAGCCAGATTATACTGTAACTAGGATGCATAGCGCCTGTGAAATTTTCTCCCACTGTTGATGAAAGCTGGGAGGGGTGATTCCAACTCAAATAAGGTACAATCTATTACTACTGTGGATTTGTCTCTTAGTCTAAGTCAGGGGTCTTCAAACTCGGCCCTTTTATGACTCGTGGACTTCAACTCCCAGAATTCCTCAGCCAGGCATGCTGGCTGAGGAATTCTGGGAGTTGAAGTCCACGAGTCATAAAAGGGCCGAGTTTGAAGACCTCTGGTCTAAGTAATATTAAGGGTTAAGGGCAAAAGAAGACTCAATCCAAGCCTTTATAGGCAAGGCTTGTAAGGTAAGTTGGAAAATGAGAAAAATGAAGGCTGTTCTTTAGGTCCCAGAGTTAAAAATTCTTTTTTTCCATTTTGATCAAAGATGAACATTACAATAGCTGCAGGATTCCAGGAAATCAAAGTTTGGAGAAAGTAAGAAATACAAAATCTGCACACTCTTCCTGAATTCTCTGCTTTTTAATTTATTCCCATTATTTTTAGTCTTGGAGATTTGTTTGCAGTTAGTCCTCACAATCAATGTTCAAAGCAGCTGGTCACTTTTTCTCTGCAGTGCCACTCTTGCTGGTGCATTTGCAATCCTTTGTGTTAACATTTCTACCTTAAAGATGCAACCCACTTTTTAAAAGCAGATTCTGATTGTGTATCTGAGTTTAAAAGTCTTAAAACTCAGCAATGACACAATTTTGGGGGGCACATATTATTTGGGAGCTGTCCTTGTAGCACAGTTTCATTTCCAGGAGATCTATCATAACCTCACCAGTCCTAATAACCAAAAATACCTAATACTAAAAGCAACACAAATGTTGTACATTGTGTGATTACATTCCTAAACTATATTGGGATTGGCACAGCTAACATAATTTCCATCCTCAGCTTCTTCTTCTCCGTCATTCTTCACAAATCAGTGAGCAAGCCACATTCTTTAAGCACAATGCATGACAATCTTCTTCCTGCCATCAAGTTTCATCCACAGGAACTCAATCATCTATCTCAATCAAATGCAATCTGGCGAGCCCTGAATATGAAAGCACTTCTGTAGATACATACTGTATGCTTTATGCCCCATCAGAGGTTCTCTCGTCATGCAAGTACCATACCAATTCACCACCTCTCTCCTGCTACACTCCCTGAGATGTTCAATTCCAGCACAAGAACAATATATTTACAGTGTTGTAGCCCAGGTATCTTCCTCATCATCATTTTAGCCATTGTCTATCCACTGCAGGATGAAGGCCTCTTCCATATGTTTCCAACCAATACGGGTGTATTGGCATGTGGAAGGAATGGACCATAATCTGCCCTGTAGGTCTAGTGTGGGTTGGCAGATGTGATCAGTATTAGTCTGGGCTGGGAAAACCTTCTGGACATATACATGTCTGACAACATAGCCCACAATTTCATATACCCGCACAAGCCCCTTCACCTCATCAAGACCCCTATCATAGAAGGAGAGTCCAGTTATAGGGTACAGAATTTGCATGTAAGATGCCTCTACATATTGAAATCCCAAAATACATTGATTTTACAATGTTAGAAGTTGTAGTTAGAAGTTTGGTTGAAGGACAATTAGAACAATTAATCAGTGGACAACTTGTCTCCAAAAGTTGTGAATGCTCCAACACTGGAAGTTTTTAAGAAGAGACCAGACAACCATTTGTCTGAAATGGTATATTATAGAACCGTGGTGGCGAACCTATGGTACACATGCCACAGGTGGCATGCAGAGCCCTCTCTGTGGGCATGTGTGCCATCACCCCAGTCCTAGGCCTTCAGCTGGGTTTTATAAAACCTTTTCACTTTAGGCCTCTGCCGCCCTGTGCAAAAAAAAAGTTCAATCAATCAATCAATTTTAACTTCTCATGGGGAAAAAAAATCTTGCAAAGTTGGAATTGATGGATTGAACTTTTTAGTCCCACCCAGTCTGCCGTTACCACTGCAGCCACGCCCACCCAATGAGCCATGTCCACCCAATTTGCCACACACACCCAATGGGCCATGTCCACCCAGCACCCGACGGTACATAAGTGGGTTTTGGGTTGCAGTTTGGGCACTTGGTCTCTAAAATGTTCACCATCACTGCTGTAGGGTTTCCTGCCTAAGCAGGGGGTTGGACTAGAAGACCTTCAAGGTCCCTTCCAACTCTGGTATTGTATTGTATTGTATTGTATTGTATTGTATTGTATTGTATTGTATTGTATTGTATTGTATTGTATTGTATTGTATTGTATTGTATTGTATTGTATTGTACTGTATTGTATTGTGTTGTATTGTACTGTATTGTATTGTATTGTAAGAGATCAATTCATATAAACAAAAGACTTGAGATCAATTGTGCTATCAAGGAGCAATAATGAAGACTCAAATCCCAAACAAACTATGGATGGAAACACAAAATAAACATCAAAAACCAAGTCATGGATTTAGAGTTCTCAAAATTATATCATTTTTCAGATGAAGAAGAAGGCTTTATACTTTTCAACATCTGCATTGAATTCAGTAATCTGAGCATCACAAGATAAAATTATAGGACTGCTCAAAATCCCAGTGCACTATCTGTTGCAGGGTTTTCTGTGGAAAACTCTGTCCAGCTGTGACATTCACATCTAAGATATGACATCAAGACAATACTCACTATAATGGATGTCACAATACTCAGAATCAGTAGGCTTTGTGTCTGAGTATGAATTAGAATTAGATTAGGGCTGGCAATCTTTTAGCAGACAACATATGTCATGTCAACTTGGTTAAAGGCAATTCTTTTTGAGAATAGCAAATTTGCACAGCGCCATGAACAGTATCATCAAATTTTTGTGGAAGGGAAGATAAAAACACAGTATTTCATCAGTGTGAAGTATAATTTTCAAATGGAGGAAAGAAATTTGAATGTTTTCTAAGCCCTTGAAAGACATTACTTCCTTGAAAAGGATAATTTACTCAAAAACATTTCTTAGAAACAGAATGAATTTCATGGAGTTCAGATAATGATAGAAAGGATTTAAAGGAGGTTTAGAAGCCCAGAGCTACCTGTATCATATATGGAGCCAATATTTGAAAATATATTCTTCTTCCAGTAAATTTTGGAGCCGATCTGTAATGATTACTTCAGATTTAACTTTTGTAACGTGTTTCATTGATCTGGTTTTGATCCTAAATTAAGTGAACTTGACCCAGAACTGAGAATTCCTGAATTATTTCTTGAATATGATTTCCTATAAAGAAGCTGTCAGAAGAGGAGGGAGGTATGTTAGGATTTTAAGTCAAAAACCTAAATCATCTTCAATAAAAATACATTTAAGACTATTACAAAACCTGCAACTATCTCCACAGAGATAAAAGACAGGCTGTTATAATAACGGATTCTCTATGGTAATGGCAATCTTACCACTGTTATTCTCCTTTTCCGGCTCACAGCGATTCAAAATAGTCTTGAAAGTATCTATACAGCATCACTAGCAAAAGGAACAAACCTGGTGTCCTCCAGTTTTTATACTTTAAACTAAACAACCCAGTGAGCCATTGGGTCATCATTTCAGAAATATTTGCTTGTCTAAACAGAGAAACAAAATGGCCCAGGGCAAAAAAGCAGTGGAAGTGGGAGTGACTTCTGACTTCCTGTTGGCTTCCCCATTGAGCTCTCTTGTGGGAAACTGTCAAGGAGCATCCATTTTCCTTCCCTCCCTCTTTCTTTCCTTTCTTCCTTCCTTCTTCCCTCCCTCCCTCATAGGAAGCTGGCAAGAAGCATCCAACTTCATTCCTCCCCCTTTCCTTTCCTTTCCTTTCTTTTCTTTTCTTTTCCTTTCCTTTCCTTTTCTTTCCTATCTCAATAGGCTGGATAGGTCAAGGAGCAAGGGAGTGTATGACTGGCTGTTGCCACATTGCAAGTGTAGAGTGATTGGACCATTTTTCTATTGTCTTTCCTCCTACAAGTTTCCCACAGACAAAGGCTTTGCTAATGGAAAAGTGGCAAGTAACATAGGACTATCAACAATCATACCAGGGGCTTCTGCATTATTCATTGACTTGTGAAAAGTTGTCAGAGACTGTTAAAAATGAGGCTCTTTGACCATGGCTGACCATGGTAGCATAGCAACAGTGTTGACCATCAGCAGGGCATTAGGGAAAAAAACCCACCCCAAATTTCATTCCCTCAGGGAATGAAATTCTGAAAGCTAGCCCATTTGAGGCACCTTTATCGACAGTTATGCCCTATGTTGCAGCATTTTTGCCCAACCTAAGGTTCCAAAGTATCAAAAAGAAATTTAGTACTATATAGATTCCATCAGTCCTAGTCACCTTGGTTAATAGTTAAAAAAAACTGAATATTAATAGCCCCAAACCACTATAGAAGGTTTGCAGGCGAGGGAGAAGGGTTTATGTAAGGTGGTTCAGAATAAATCTGTTTGAACTTGGATCAAAAAATTGGAGATGGTTTTATCTGTGTGATCAAAGGTAATCTGCAGTCCATTTCAATAGGATAGAGAAGATACTTTAAAAATATCCCAGAGTCCCTGCTGTCATATATTTGAAGAAAGGATTTGATGCCTTCAGCCCACCTTACAGAGCAGTTGAGATATTGATGTGCCATACTGGATAACATCACAGATTACAATATGAAGAGAAGGAGAGATTGATTCTATCCTCACACAAAGGAAGAAACTATGTATATTTTCATTGCTGTTTCCCTACGTGCATATTATGAAAAACCTCAACAATTGTGGAAATTGTTTATTCAAAAGGACCTCTACAGCAGGGCCAGTGCGGATAGTCTTAAACTTACAACTCAGTCACTTAGTAAGTTACAATGAACCTCCCAGGGAGTACTTATGACCCAGTTCCAAAGTTCTAATGGCTGCACCCCCCCTTCCCAAAATCACATGACCACATGTCAAGAACTTGACAACCAGCCCATATGTATGGCTGTTTGCATATCCCATGCTCACATGACCGGATTTTACAATGTTTTTGCCCAAATCAGGCATTTCTGGGTTTGGGAAAAACTGGTTCATAGCAAACAATTGCTTTACTTAATGACTGCTGCATTCACTTAAAGATCATAAAATGGGTCGATCATGTGCCTAGCCCTCTTTACAACTGTCATGACTTACTACTGGCAGTCTCCATTACAGTCGTAAGCTGAGGTTTACCTTTACAAAACATGCCCTAATTTTTGAAAGAAATTAACCTATAGGATGTAGTCCAAAACACACGCCCGCACATATACACAGAGAGTTGGGGAATCGTAAACTATTTTTGTAGAATATCTTGCTCAGAGATTGGCACTGAATCACCAATATTTCCCAAAACTTTTTTTTATAATATCACATTCCTCACATCATTTTCATGATGGCTAAACTCTGCCAAGACTGACAGCTCTAGGATGTGCTTTTATGCTTTTTTCCCATTTCAGAGAGAGCTGTGCTCATTGCATTGAAAATTTAGTATAAATCTGCAGCCCCACAAACCAATTAGGGTGCTTTCTGTTGAATTCTCCGCAGTGGAAGCTACGTTCAGAATTTCAGTCAGATTCCTTCTCACACAAGACTCTGCAGAGAGAAACTTTTTGGTTTTCTGTTTGCCTGCTTTACATAGTACTCAAAAAGCAAAAGTTCTAAGAAAAAATGAATCAGGGAATCTTGACATTCACATGTTGGTCACGGCAAGTTCTCAAAAGGAATATTAAAACAAGTGGCATTACTTTTTATGTCGATGCCATCCTATTTCAGAAACACAAATGCATTGCCCTTTTCATTACATGTAGGCCAACAAGGGAGGTCAAGAAAATATGTTGCATTTTGGTGGGGGGGGGAGGGGGTCCGGCATATTAGTACTGATTCCATTTGCAGAGAGAGTGTATGAATGCTTTTTTTTTTACAGAGGATGTGACAATTGAGACATTTTATTCATCATACATGCACCTTCTGGTTTTCTAGGTGAATCAGTTGTTTTCCTTACTGTAAATGATTCCTGCTGGTCAAAGTAGCATCAAAGTAGCTCTGTCTCTGTCTCTGTCTCTGTCTCTGTCTCTGTCTCTCTCTCTCTCTCTCTCTCTCTCTCTCTCTCTCTCTCTCCCTCTCCCTTTCTCTAATGTTTGCCTTTATAGTCAGTAAGTACATTTTCTCTCATGTCTGGTCCCTTTTTTATTTTCCCTCCACAGAGTGGAGACATTGTCTAAAGCAGGGGTAGGCAACCTTGGCTCTTTTATGACTCGTGGACTTCAACTCCCAGAAATGTAGAATGTTGCTTTTCCCGACCCCCTCACATATAATATTTTCTCTGGATCTTGGACTACTAGAAAATTATTTTTCAATAGCAATTCAAGGGCAATAAGTGCTCTTTCATCCTTTGCCGATTACCTGACAATGGAGGCATGCCTCTTTCCAGTTTCCCCTCTTCCCTCCCACCAGGCCACCACGAGTCCACGAGTCATAAAAGAGCCAAGGTTGCCTACCCCTGGTCTAAAGCATCAGTTCCCAACCTTTGCAGCTTGGTGGCCTGGTGGGAGGGAAGAAAGGAAACTGGGCCCCACAAGTGATGGACCGGCACACACACACATTCACATGCAGCTCAACTTCCTCAAGTTGATCTGTGCATGAATGTGCACATGTACTGTCCCACTGCTCATGCGGCCCGGTTCCAAATAAACCATGGCCCAGTAGTGGGTCTCAGCCCTGGGGTTGGGGACCCCTGGTCTAAAGAAGTCATCTCTTCCTGAGTTGCTTTTTTCTACAATGCAGTGCTCCCCGCCAAAGATGCTAACTGAACTTAACAAACTCAACCAATTTCACACTTTTGGCTTTTTTTTTTTGTCTCCTAAGCAGCTGGGAGCTGGGAGCCAGAAACTGTCCATCTTCTCTTCCCTTTCCTCTCCAATGAATGAATGTAAATATAAATACTAATCCCCTTCTTGCTAATTATTTTGAAAGACAAGAGAGGTGGGGGGGGGAAGCTGAAGTAAGATCATAAGCTCGGTGGTGGTCACAAGTTTTCCACTTAGCAATCAGATCACTTAGCGACCAAGTTGCGAGTCCTGTTACGGTTGCTAAATGAGAACTACCTAGATTTGTAACTCGGAGGGGATAATAGCATTTATTTTATCTCTTAGCATGGAGTTGAGGGTGAGGTTTTTGTTAACTTCTTTTGGGATAGAGGTTGAATTATATTTCTCGTGCAGTATGCTTCTATTGAACAGCTGGTAGAGAAAAACTGAATGACTCATTCTGTTTCCTGTGTGTTTTCTATGCTGTGTTCAGAATTCTTTAGAAGCAAAGAAAGTCACATGGCTGGCTTCAAAGATATTTGAAGGCATTGGGAACAAGCACAATGAATCAGTACAATTTACCAAATATTAGTGAGAATGATAAAGCCAATGATAAGGTGGGAAGTTCTGTTGCTACAGGGGCAGCAACAAAGCAAAAAAATATAAATAAAACTATCTGCTATTCACTTGGACCAAAACTAAAAAAAAACAACCTGAATAAGAGTTTTGTAAATTGCCCCTTTATTCTTGTGTTGCCTAACAAAACAGCTCTTAGAAATTGGGAACCATCCAAACTAGAATAGATAATAGTGGTATAGAAGGCTGCTTATGAAAGAATAGCATAAGCAAATTCATCCTCTTCCCACTATTTTCCCTGAGGTCTGCTCATTGGATTTGCCCCTACTTAAAATCATTAATATCTGGAATATTTTATGTGGTTTCTTAAAATGTCTCTTATTGAAAAGTGCATTTGGAATAAGTTAAGAGCCTGTAGATCTGGATTGCAATAATCCATAAGACCTGTAGATAGCATCAGAGAGAGAGAGAAAATTGAATTCTTTGCTGCCTTCTAATAGTCATCTTGATTTTTGTAGTCAAGATCTGTTAGGCTAAATAATCTATTAATCTTTTCAGTAACGCCAACGTTGCTGGCTTCTATACAGACATCTATTATGGCAACAAAGGATGTTTCAATGTTTTTTTTCCCTTTGCACTCTCTTAGAATGACTGTATATTTCAAAATGGAAAACACATTACAGTGAACATCAGCTTATTTTTCTGTTAGGTTGCTAATTTCTTTCAGACCCTGTTTCTTGCTCCTAATTTCTTTTCCTTTTCTTTCTTTCTTTCTTTCTTTCTTTCTTTCTTTCTTTCTTTCTTTCTTTCTTTCTTTCTTTCTTTCTTTCTTTCTTTCTTTCTTTCTTGTGGAATTCTTTACCAAGACTTTGAGACACTCTTTTTCATCCCATCTGCTTCCAAAGGTTAGATAGTATATCTCTGTTAATAAACTATTGCAAAATAAGGCTGGTGAAGAAACGCATATCCTAAATGCTGTAACATTTAGCTGTATTGGCATGAGGAGTTAAGAAATGTCCCCAGAATTTAATAATAAAGAGAAACAAGCCTTGAAATTTGATATCAGTTGGAAGAGTGGATGTAAGGGGATGTAATGTAGAAACAATAGGAGAACAGAACAGAAGGGTGACTAATTGAGGATATGGCATACTTTCTTCATAGATCTATTATCGTATATATCCCATTTCACTTAAAGAAGAATTCAAAATATAAGCCCTTTGGAGATGCAAAACCTCTTTCTTTTAATTTCTGCTTTTTATATAAACCTGCAAAGAATTATATGTCATCCAAGCTGTGCTCTGGGAATCTCTCTCTCTCTCTCTCTCTCTCTCTCTCTCTCTCTCTCTCTCTCTCTCTCTCTCTCTCCTCCCTCCCTCCCTCCCTCCCTCCCTCTCTCTCTCTCTCTCTTTCTCTCTCTCTCTCTCTCTCCCTCTCTCCCTCTCTCCCTCCCTCTCCCTCTCTCTGCATGTGTGTGTGCACATGTGCCTTCAAGTCGGTGTAATTGCCTGAACTAGTCCCTGCAGTTTTATTGGTAAGATTTTGAAATTTGCCTTTGCCTGCTTCCTAGGACTGAGAGAGAATAACTGGCACAAAGTCGCACAATTGATTTGATGCCTAAGACAGGACTAGAACTTAAAGCCCTCCAGGTTCTAGCTTTATGCTTTAACCACTACACCAAGCTGACTCTCACACCGTAGACATATGACCCTAAATAAATAAAATAAACAGGGGCTGTTATGAATAACAGGAGGGAGAGATGCCGAACATATGCAGTTTCTATGAAAAAGGGAAAACTGAACATAAGTCTGCTTTGATGAATATTCACATATAAACTAAGATCCCTCAATCAATAGCTTTTTACTATAAGCCATAGTAAAAAGGACAGGTAAATGTTTGCCTGCCTAACCTGTGCGTATGCCGGTATAGTTCAAATTTATATATTTTTCCCAAAGAATTCCCATCTGGGAATTAGGTTTACATGTAACATTTTGCTCTCTCAACATTATCCCCACCACCCATCCTTTTGTTTATTTACATTCAAAAGAATGCATCAGATAATGCATGCCATGTAATGCAAACTTTAATTTCATATAGTTCCTAGTTAAAAGGACAAAATAATAAATTATATGAAAGCCCGATTGCTTTCAATCCCTAGGAGATATTGCCAGTCTAGGTAGACACTATTGATTAATATAAGGCAACAGCCCATGTTTGTATAGTTTAGAAAGTGCATTAAATGCTGGACAAACAGTTACATAAAGACCTTAGGTAAAGCTCACTAAAATGGGTGAAGTTGAATTTAGCCAGAACCTCACACATACCTTTTTTTTTCCACTGACCATTTGTAGCCTAATTTGTCCTTATTGCTATCTCTCTTTTCTTCTGTGGATTCAGAGACAGCAGTGAAAAGAAAACCAGTGGGCAACACACATGGTACCACAACATCCCCTGCCTGCCTGAAGCAGTAACTGCAAACATATACATATGGTGTTTTGTTTTGTTTTTTTCCTTTCTGTTGTACGGGTTGTGACAACACAGTAGCTAGAACAAGCAACAGGGGTGCAGAAGGTCAGGGCAAAGATTATACATCAGTCCCAGCTCAAGGCATTATTCTTAGCAGGGTTATCAAAACTAGATTCATTAGATGTCTATATACAGTGAGTTGCTTTGCAAATGAGATGACGTTCCCTTTCCTTCTTTTTCTTATTTTTATTAGTACCAGAATAATAAAGATGCTGCTGACAGAGACAAATCTGCTTCCTGAACAAATTCAGATAAGCTGTCCCAACTACACAGCAACGTCGGTGCATGTGCCATTCTGCTGAACATTGTCTGTTTATCAAATTGTGTGGAAACAATGATTGTGGGTCATGAGAAAATATATTAGTAGCAGCAGTCGTAGTAACATGATCAACAATATTGTAATTTTCCTGCTAATGTAGAAAATGTTCGGCAATAGGACATAAACCTAAGATTATGACACTTCAAGGAATTACATTGCAAACTTTCTTGAGTGAAAGAGAGAGAAGCTGCAATAAAAGAAACAATTTCCTCAAATTTTATTCCACAACTGATTCATGTGAGTTATAAATATCAAGGAGCGAATTGGGCCCCTCAAAACTGATGCTTTAGATTTAAGCCCTTTTTATGTCGTTGCATTTCCTCGGAGAAAAAAGGAAGGGAATGAGAAATATTAAGAAGAAAAAAAAACATCCTTTGCATCTTACCCAGAGCCTAATGCTCATAGACAAAGTGACATCTAAAGGGATTTTGAAATATTTAAAGCTAGTGAAGAATAGAGATTGGCAAAGTCAAGGGCATGTCAGGTTTTGTTTTTAAAAAAAGATGAGTTTCGAAGTTTGCTGTGCTTGATTGTCCCAAATAACCATGAAAAGAAGGATCAAATTCCTGTTTTAATGACATGCCTTGAGGTGCCCTCAGGACAGCTGCCTTTTTTTATCTTAGATTTTGCAGGTCTCTGTGAACAAAAGGGACAGAAATCAACTTTCAATAGATTCCTTGTGCTGTTGTCAAAAATAATCCAATGGCTCCAAATATCTGTATCCTCAGCCAGTTGGGTGTTTTTTATTAACCTCAGGAATTAATGAAGCAGCATATTTAAACAGAGGCTTAGTTATCTATTTTTTTTCAGATAAAATCAGTTCTCTTGTCAATCAGCATTCAAATGGTTTCTGTCTCAACGTGAAAAAACCTCTCTTTTTCTCATATGCATTTATTTTTATTACTTTTTATTAACAGAAAAAAATATGGTTAAAAGTGGAAAAAATAAAGAGTTAAAAAAAACATAAAGCAAAAGCAAAAACAAAGCGAAGGAAGGAAGGAGTGTGAATACATGTCCACAAAATATATTCAGGTCTTAAAGAGAAAGACAAACAGATCTGTATTTAAGGTTTCTTCTAAAATGATATTTATAGATGAGGTAATCTAGTATCAAAAACTTTGTTATATGCATGCCCAATTTGCACATAAATATTTAATAAAGTTGAGCTCTATGTACAATACTATCTATAGCTAACTGGGGGTAAATGTGAGTGAATCAATGGGGCTTAAGCAAGCCAAGTTACTTAGGAAACTACATTTAATCCAACTGTGCTTTCAAAACATTGTAGATCATTATGCATTCAAACTTTACAGAACCACACTACAATTGACTTGCTGTGCATGTGTTTATGTAGTTGTGGCAGGAACTTTCCTTTTGAAAAATAACATCATTATTCCTAGAGAAGCAGCCATTTTATATGCACTTTCCAAAAACCTGCATGAATTTCAGGTGGACACCGTTTCTTCTCTTTTTCTCTGTGTAATGATATATATATTTTTATAGCTGCTACCTGCTCAGTATGGAAAATTCATTATTATGTATCATTCCGGTGAGCTTTGGGCACTGATGTAAGACACATTTTGTGATATGATGTATTTTTGTGATCACATCTAATTGTTGTTTTAGTGAGGTTTAACATAAGCTGGAGATTTTAACTGTAAGTTTTCAATGTTATTGAAAACCTCACAAAATGCCTGGGGTTTGTGGCACATTTTTTTCAATAAACAACAAGTTGTTGCTATTACTACCATTATTCAGTGGGTTGAGAACTCTTTGGAAAAGAATAGCTTCAGTGTATTTAACTGAGTAAAGCTTAACAGGAAGAATCTAATCTCACAGATAAAGAGAGAGCAAGCTTTGAAAGAAGGGCCACATTCTCTGTGTTAGCAAGAATTAATGGAAGAAAGCCTTCACACTCATAGTACCACTGAATAAAGGCTTATTTTATTTTAGGATGCTGTTTTCTAAAAGTTAGCACGGTGCCCATTGACTTTCTCTATGCACGGACATTCAACTGAGGAAAAACTATAGTAGATACATTTTTAGCAAAGAAGATATTTTTCCGAGGAGAGAAGGTTGCAAACATCTATGTAATAAAATATTCGCAGAAGTTAGTTTGCTTCCAGAGAGTATATGCTCAGAAAGCTGTCTACCTTTTATTTTTAAAGAAAAAAGGGAAAGGAAGGGAGGGAGCATAATTCACTTTCAAGTTAAAAGATGAAGTTGGAAGGGGCTAATATATAAAGCAAAGGCACAAAGTAAAGCTAAGCTTTGAGGCAAATCTTAACAAAAGCATTCAAAGCTTGGTGTAAAATTAACTATACACCCATAAAATAAATCACACACACATACAAAATAAAACCCATCAATGTGTTAACATACTGCTTAATTTTAATTTCAATTAAGAAAACATAGAGACAGAGAGAGAAATAAAGATGTAGCTTCCACCTTGGGGAAAGTATATAGTATTCTTAACTTCCATTGTTTTGGCTTTCTTGAAGTGACTAAAAAACTTGAAGAATACCCAATTGAACATTTAGGAGTCTAGTCTTCAGTGGAATTGAGACTTTCTTGGGCAAACTACTTCAATTCAGTCTCACGAATTCTATGAGGGTTTTTTTTACTGAACCTAAATTCATTCATTGATCATTATAATGCAGACAAGCAAAGAAGATGGAATCAGAATATAAAAGAAAGAAAGCCCTTTATTCTGGTTTTTTTAAAAAATAACATTTTATAGGTATTAGCTTGAGAAGAAAAGAGTACTGCATTGCAATTATCTCTTTCCAGTCTCTGTGTTTGTGTGCATTTAAAGAAAACAAAAAAAAAACTATGAATCAAGTGGCAACCTCTTCTCAAAATTATGGCAATGTCATCGCTCAATATGAAAACTCAGGGTCACTCATTACATTAATACACTGGAAAAAAAATCTCTGTTCTCATTCATAGAGTTATAGAAAGCTTTTAGCTTTTGAACAACATGAGGAAAAAATAAATGAGGACCGGCTACCAGAGAAGTTTTAGTTATGTGAAGTACAGGTGCTGCTTCAAATGGAACAATAGTGTTGTTATTGAAGCATTGCTAAAGTAATCCAGCCACTTATTTTCTTACCTTTATTAGCATTTATGTTATGTTAGAAGCTATTATGATCAATTTATATCTACCTGTATCCATCTTTGGATGGCTGGGAACCACTTTAAATGTTTTGGTAAATATTTTGGTAAAATATAGTGGGTAAATATTGGGAACAGCAATACAGTTTTGATAATAAGGATATAAAACTATCTGCCATACTAAGAGATTTTATATTCTGGCTTCTAGAGCTGCTAGGAAAATATTTTGGCAACAAAACTTTGCATAACTGTTGCTGTGAATGACAGAATTCCCTGCTAACTTTTAAAACCTTTATTTGTTTCCCCTGAAATGCCAAATTAAACTGAAAGTCAGAGCCGTTAATACACCATGTTTTCAACATGTCAGTTTTGATTTTTCTGGAATTCTTGAAGGTCATGCACATCAATTCTCGGTTCTTTCTTTCTTCTGTGCTCCACAGAACATTCTAGAATATTTATTTCAAATTGTTTGAATCTAATATGCCCATATACTGTATACAGGCCACTTAGTTGTCTGGCTGCACATGAATAGTAATGAGAATATAAATAGTAGGTGATAAAGATGCTTAAATGCAATGAGATACAATCAGTCAGGAGAATTCATACTTTATAGGAAGTTTTAAAAATCAAAGAGGGTGGCCAGGTCCACACAATTAAAGGCCCACCTGCATTCCCGCACAATAAAAAGAGAGGGGTGTGCTCTCACAATCAGAGCCGTGGTTCTGACCTTTTCACCTCCACTTCTTCCATGGATGTCCTACAACATTATTTGAGGGAAGGAGAAATTTCAGAATACTATGGCCAACTATAGATTGAGAATAAGGTACGGTAAGCCATAGATAATTTCTGTTTCTGTTCCAAGTTTAGTTTATCTATTTAAATATCCTGTGTTTAAGGATTCACCCAATCCCCTCCCAAATAATCAGACAATACTCTCTGTAGAACTGGAAGAACCAAAATACATTGTAATGTTTTTAATACCTTTTCTGTTTCAGGTGTATTTTAACATTTCGACCAAATCTTTTCTCAAATTATTTCTATATAATTTCTATTTTTAAAATCCAGTTCTGCATCCTCAAATTCTGAAATGAACAAGTGGCACATTGGTCTGTCAGGTGTGGGTCTGGTTGCGTTACTTTGAAATCAAATCAAATGAAATCTTCAAGCATTTCCACTTGTAAGCAAGACTAAAGCATATCATTCAATTGCCCCTGAATGACCATCATTGCAGCAAATACCTTTGAACATTTTATATAAGTTGCTTCCATGCAGTTGCTGTCTCCCACCTATCCAAGAATACATTCATAGCTCATTTTGGTCTCTGTGGGATTATTCCTTAGGTGCATCTCTATCTCTGACCAACACATTGCTTCTATACTGAGTTATGAGTGTCATTAAAAAAAATGAACCTAAAAGTACCACAAGCCAAAAGTACAATTTTCTTTTTCCTGCATGGACAACAGCATGACTATTTTTATTTGTTGGTATTATTTTTATAGCCACAGAACATGAAAAAAAATCATTTTAAGCAACCTTTAATTTCAGCAACCTTCCCCAATATGGTCTACCGCAGGTCCATGGATTTCAAGTTCTAGATTGCCTAGCAAATCGTCACGTTGGCTGCAGAATTCTCATGATCAAAGTCCACACATCTGCAACCACCCATAAAATAGGGAAAGTTGAGTTATGGATTTAGCAATAGCACTTAGACTTATATACTGCTTCACAGTGCTTTACAGCATTCTCTAAGCGGTTAACAGAGTCAGCCTATGGCCCCCCAAAAACTGGGTCCTCATTTTACCAACCTCGCAAGGATGGAAGGCTGAGTCGACCTCGAGATGGTGAGACTTGAACTGCCGAACTGCTGGCAGTCAGCAGCAGTAGCCTGCAGTACATCATTCTAACCACTGCACCACCAGGGTTTACTATGGCTTTAATAAAGTAGTATGTATGGGTAACATGTTCTGGAATTCACTTCCAAAGAAAGTCACAATTCTGCTCTCGCTTTCTCTCTTTCTCCTTCCATCCCATAGGGAAGCCAAGACATATTTAGTTTGGCTATTTCACTGTTCTGTCTGCTGAAGTTGGTTTAATTGATAAAGCACTGTTTATTTAAAACAATGTGTTCAGCATTATGCTTTAAATGTGATTTTAATTTACTTCTTTTTGTTGTAGAATAAGATTGTGTTTATCTTTAATCATTAAGTATCACTTTTTGGTGGAAAGGTGGGTTTGAATTCATTAAAAAAATAAATAAAAATTATGTTAGAATTCTTCAACAGTATCGGAAGCGTCACATTCCTATCTCTGAGATAATCATAGTCCTCCAGCTTCTGGATATAATTTGAATTACATTATGGCCAGGATTGGAATTATATAACTACAAAATAGTATCCTTCAGTCACTGTCTCTCTATAATTTCAAATACAATTCAGCCTATGATCTAATACAGTGTTTCTCAATCTTGCCAAGTTGAGGATTCAATTCCCGAATTTCCCAACCAGCATGAAACCAGTTGAAATGCACACAACTTCAAGTTGCCGAGGTTGAGAAACACTACTCTGCCATAATTTCATCCCTCTGCTTCTCCAATCTCATGTTCTACAACAGTGTCAGGAAACGAGACAACTGTAGTGTAATTGGAGACGTATGAGAATATGTTCAGTTTGTTTTTCATTACAAAATTGTGCAAAATTCCTAAAGTTCTTCAAGGGAGAAAAAAAGAGAAAATCTTGGATGGATCTGTCCATCCAGGAAGAAGACTTTGAAAGCTAGCTCTTTAATAGATGGGCTTAAGCTCCTTTATATTTGATCATATTTGTGATGCTGGATTAAAGTTGTCCTCTCTTTCTGCTGAAGGGCATGCAGCTGTGACTTTGTGAAATTTTAATAGGAGTTGTTATAGTAATATTAATAGGAGAAGCTCTGTCTCTCAAAACCGGCCAGTGCAGATGACTGTTTGATCATGCTATGGAACTCAAAGCTAGAGAGGTCAAATAATTTTGTTGTAGTTTCTGCTAAGAACATATTTCACTCTTTAGAACAGAATAACAGAGTTGGAAGGTACCTTGGAGGTCTTCTAGTCCAACCCCCTGCTCAGGCAGGAAACCCTATATCCATTTCAGACAAATGGTTGTCCAGTGTCCAGTAGATCCATGGCAGGATGCATATTAGCAAAACCAAAGTTCAGGTGGCCAAACCTAAATACTCAAACCCAGGATGAGGAAGAGAAACAGTTTAACTAGCAATGCAAGGCTTTCTTCAAAGGCTGCACTTCTTTTGCAATGTTTCCTGAAACGATCATGTCATCATAACTGACATTGTGTGATCATGGGTGACTGTATCCAGAATGCTCAACATTTCAGCATTCCACCATAGTGTATGCGCCACACAAGTACATTGCAAGACCAGAATCTGGTACATACAGTGGTGGGTGTTCTGATTCAGCACCAGCCTGTGATACTGGCAGCTGAGTCTGATGATTCTGAAGAGGAGGAAGAGGAGGGGTTTGAAGAGCCTTTGGTGTCAGAGGGAGGCTCTGATGCACTGCAGGACTCTCAGCCTGGCCCCTCCCATCATGTTCCTCATCAGACTCAGCCGTGTGAGCATGAGGTATTGAACGTACTGTAGATGATTCACAGCTAGATTTATTCAGGGACGCTAGGAGCAGGAGGCAATCCAGCAGAGTAGAACAGAAGGCCATGAGGCACCTCGGTGAGAGGAGGAGAAGGCAATGAGAAGCCACGCCTTGGGACTGCTGATAAAAGGGGAAGGTGTGGGAGGTGCTGGTTGCTGAAGGCAACTGTTTGAAGATCTTCTGCTAGAGTCCTGGTCTGTTATTCCTGTTTAACTCTTGTTTGAACTTTTGGTTTAACTCTTGTTTGAACTTTTGATTTCTTTGTAAATAAATTTGGTTGGGTTTTTCCAGCCTGTTGACTATAAAAAAGGGTTGTCCCTGACATTCAAACAGGGCCGGTTGTAGGCTGGAACAGAACAGTGGGATTCAAATATGTGAAAACTGGTTCTCTGTGTGGATGCTGCTTCTGGAAGTCCATTCTGGGCCTAGGCAACAAAAAATTAGCTACCAGTTCTGCCAAACTGGTGTGAACTGGCTGAATCCCACCACTGGGTACATAATGTGGGCCAAGCATACATACTGCAGACAGCCAAGCTAGATATATGAGGCCAGCAGGAAGTTGTCATAATTTGAGTGATGCCAGTTGAGGGGTTGGACTTAATATAAGCACTTATGTGGTAAGCAATCCAGGTGCACTAATATCTTGATGGGATAATAGCCATTGCAGGTACTGCAAAGAAGATGTAGTTTCTGAAGATTGCTACGAAACCGTGAAGTGTTTTTGCAGTAAAAAAAAGAGAGAGAGAGAGAAAATGAAAGTGCCCAATCCTTCTGTAAAATTCAGAATTCAGTACAATCCTCTTCTGATACTAAATGAACCAGTTACGTTACGTCCAGACAGTTCATTAAAACTGTGGATATAAATCTGCTGATGTGGAAAATGTCTCGTGAAGCATAAAGTTATACTGATGTGCATCTCCTTAGTCAAGGGGAAAGTCTATTTTGGCTGCTGCTCCATCTTCTCTGAAATGTCCAGTTCACTGCCCTCAACACCTTTTCACACTTTGCCCATTTTCAATTATTCTCACAAAAACATTGCATTATCCAACAGCATTGCCTTACATAGATTTCTTATCACAGCCTAATAATTAGGAGAGCATGCACTAATATGTATGTACTTTTATGGCTCTCCCATTGCCCATTTCTGTAACCTTTGGAGGAAGAAAATAAATAAATAAAAAGCTCATCTGTAGCAATTGATGAATTTTCTCTAAGCTGAAATGTCTAGATCATTCAGTCTTGTTGTTATTTTTTTTAAAAAAAAAAGCAACAAAGAGATAAAAGCTGATCCAACATTAAAAAAAAAGCAGATGGTCAGACAAAATGTGTGCTAGGGAAAGCAAAGCCCTTTTGCCCTGCTGAATGATGAACAGTCGTTTCCTGGGTCAAAAGATAGCTCTTTTTCACCACGGGTGATTGGGGATTAATCTCAAGCAAAGACATGGCGATTACAAATTACAGGCCAATTTCTGTTTTACCTGCTGTGACAAAGATTACAGAAAGATTGGTTCATTCACTGATGATGAGTTCTCTTCTATGGCACATGCTAAAATTACAAAATTCAGAGGGCATGATTTCTGGTGCCTGATGGATTCAAAATAGCTTTTGGAAATTGAATGGAGACCTCTTTCAATGAAGTAATTCTTGAGCAAAAGTTGAAGTACTTATAGCAACATTCCCCAGTCGTCCCCCCAGTTCACACACTCTCTCTCACACACACAGACACACACACAGAGAGAGAGAGAGAGAGAGAGAGAGAGAGAGAGAGAGAGAGAGAGAGAGAGAGAGAGAGAGAGAGAGAGAGAGAGAGAGAGAGAGAGAGAGAGAGAGAGAGAGATGGCAAGAATAATTATTTACTAGGCTGGAATCCATTAAAAGATTCCAAAAGGTTCCATTTAATAGTCAAATTTAGGGAAACCTTCCTTCCTTCCTTCCTTCCTTCCTTCCCCATTTTTAAGAATATATCTGTGATTTTCATTTTCAGCAGTCAAAAATGATAATCATTAATATGTCAAATAGTTCAATATGTTTCTAGACAGTGGATCCAAACTGGCTAGAATGCTGAATTTATACCAAGGACCCTTGCTATATTTATACTCAGACAACTCTAATTTTTTAAAAGGAGATCCATTACTGAATAAGGAAGAGCTCAAGCTTTATATGCAGAATATCCCAAGTTGGGATGAGAAAGACTCCTATTTAAACTTCTCAAGATTAATTGCCAGTAACAGTGGTAGTGCTAAACTAGATATGTCAAACGGCTGACTTGGAACCAGGGGAAAAGTAGAAGAACTTTCTTTGTTAATTTTTACACCAAGTGAGATCTGGGTTTGAGAGTTTGCTTGGATCGAGCATTTCTTTCCATCATTTTTTTTCTTGAAATGTTGCTATATTGGCAATAGAAGAGAGCCACAAACAATATGGAAAAGAAGTCCACTCCGAGAATGGCAAGTTCACTTAGGGAACTGTCTACCAACAATCCCTGCTTAAGTCTTTTTTTTTATCCATCCACCATTTCGTGTCTCCTCCTTAACATCATCAGCTCTCTTATACTGACCTACAACAAACATCTCCCTTTCACCAGTACCTTTAAAAAAAATTAGTGTGCTTACACCATATGTTTCAAATGGCTCTTTTACAGTCATAAAACACTGCCTCCAGCCAGATTGCTAGACACGAGCTATTTTAAATACCCTAGCGTGCTTTTGCTTAAGCTAATTGTAGAGAGTGGTACTGGTCCAAATTATACATTACCTGCAAATGGGTTTAAGTCTTGCAGAATGGCCTCCTTTTTTAATTTTTTTTTAAAAAAGTGAAAAGATGCTGTAGTAGATGAAAGTGATTAGGAGAGAACTTTACCTGTTCTCTGGCTACTGTTTTCCAATCTCAGGTTACCTGCAGAGCTTCCTGTTTGTGTTGTTGGAGTGGGGTGGGGTGTTGTATTTGAAACTCCTTGAAAAATAAACTACCCAAGGGAAAAGAAAAAGAAAAAAAATGGACAGGGAGGAAATTAAGCAACTTTCCAGTTAATTTATTATTCTAAATTCCCCCTCTCAAAGCAAATATTCAGAGGTCAAAAAGGTCCCAGGAAGTTATTGTTACATATAGCAAGCATACTCTCTGTAAGGAGTAAGCACCTGAGATACTTTGTGACCTGCTCCTATATATTACCAGAAAAAAAAATCTGACATATGATGAATAAGATCTAGTCCTGTGTGGAAATATTTTCCAGTTTCCTGAAAAATTCACTCCGCTGTGAAAGAGGATTCTGTTTTTTAACCTAATTCTCAGAATGCATTCGAATGTCTTTCGAATGTCACGAGAAGGTGGTACCTTTGAGCTTTGAAGCGATGAAGCATACCTGTCTGACTTGTTACGCATCTCTCAGTCACTGCTGTTTCCCAATCTGAAAAAAAAATTCATCAGAGGGTTCCATTATGAGATCTTCCCCTGAGCTCTAGTTGAAGTGTAAGAAGATAAAGCCAGTTTGATGCAGTGGCTAGGAAGCAGGAGACCGGAAGTTCTAGTACAGCCCTAGGCACAAGCCAACTGGAGACCTTGGACCAGTCATTCTCTCTCAGCCCTAGGAAATGGGCAATGGCAAACCCTTTCCAAAATTCTCCCAAAGGACTTGTTCAGGCAGTTGCCCAAGGTCAACAGTGAACCAATGCCACCCAAAAACAAAGGCAGCAAAGCACTGGAAATGATTATATAATTTTTTTAAAAAAACCAATGCTCACACATAAACTTTAATCACTGAGTGAAATGCAAAAAAAAAACCCCAAACAAAAATCACCCTGCACCATAAGGTTTTTACTGAATTGTTTTTCTCCGAGGGTGGGGGAATCAAAAGTAATATCTTTTCAATCAGATCTAATCAGAAGTGTTGAACTAAAATCGGCATAGCAATAATTAAATCTATTACTTTCTACTCTAAAGGAACTGCTCCTCAAACTTCTTCTATATAAAAAAAAAAATCTTGCGTGACTTTCAGATGGCTGAATATTTTTTCCCGGTGATCTGAGAAAAGCACAAGAATTAAATAGAGTTTATTCCAGAGGAAACGCATCTTTTCTTAGATGTGTGATTACTTTAACACAAAGAACACCAAAAAGAAAAAAATGTGTCTCCTGGGGAGCAAGTCTTATTAGGCTGAAATAAGGTGCAGTGTCTCTCAATGCTCAGATCTCTATTTACTTTAATTGGTTTATAAATTGTTATCCTCGGATTGCATTAAATCTACTTCACACCCGCAGAATATGCAGAGGGACCAATATTGCCCTATAACTGTAACTTCTTCTGTAAAATATGGGTAGTATTACACTCTGAATCTTTTGATTTACAAGAATGTTCAGAGAGAGCAAGCATTTTTCCCTAGCATATTAGATTTTTAAGTTTCCACATGCACAGAACAAGAAAACAAAAGCAAAAAGAAAAGCCCACAGCCATCTTGTAGAAAAGTTGGCTGCCTTTAATTTTATTTTTTTTCTGCATCCTCCTCATCCTTGCCATTAGCATAGTTTTAAGAGACTGACAGTATAGGAGGAAGCTACATCATAAGGATTCTGTTCATGCAGCAACATGTAAGAATCCTGAATATGTATAGGGTGTTCAGAGGCCAGGGTGCTAATCCCACCCTTTTGTTCTCTCCCTTAACCACAAGATAATTTCCAAGCATATTCAACAAAGCTTTGAGGACTTAAGCTGGCAATGGGAGAAACCAGCATTGCTCAATCTGAACAGAACCTCTGTTTCTGAGTCACAAGACAAGGAGTAGCCAAGAACTCATTAACTGAAAAAGGCAGAAGAGGAAAGGAAGGAATATAAATCCTGTAGTAGAGAAAGCTCGATTTCTCTGTTCCCCGGTAAGCAGATCTATGCAAATCTGACTTTTTTATGTATATCTGCAGTAAAGCAGCTTATTTAGACATGTGGTTTCTTTAAGGTTCCGCTGTGAGCAGGTTGCCCAATACAGAGTTGAATATCTGAAAAGCTGAGGTTTCATTTGTTTATCTTTATTTATTATTTGATTTATATCCCACCTTTATTTTACATCATTCATGTCAGTTTACATAATGCTTTCATCTCCCATTTTTCTCCACAGTATTAAGTCTGGAAGGTGGCTTGGGCTCCCAGCTGGCTTTAATACTAAGGGAGGCCTAGAAACTCAACAGTCTCCTGACATTAACTGACGTGAAAAATCAGGAACGACACAACGTGCCATCATTTTTATATGCACACATTCTCTGAGTTATTACCCACATGAAAAAGGGAAACTCAGGAGTCCAAGAACTGAGTGTGAAATCATGTATTTAACCACTCTACTGTAAATAGTAGAGTTAGAACAATTAATCAGTGGAACAACCAAGATTTTAAGAAGAGACTGGACAACCATTTGTCTGAAACGGTATAGGGTTTCCTGCCTGAGCAGGGGGTTGGACTAGAAGACCTCCAACGTCCCTTCCAAAATTAGTAGTAGTAGTAGTAGTAGTAGTAGTAGTAGTAGTAGTAGTAGTAGTGTTATGCTGCAAGAAGCTAAGAGTACAGGCTATGATGGTACTTGATGTGGTTCATACTTTAGTTCAGGATTACAGGACACAATTTGCACATATGGGAGACCCCTAGCCCTTCCAGGTACAGCAGTGATTTTTCAGGAAAAATTCCCTCTTTGGAAAAAAACACCCTCCTGCATGATTGCAGGGTAAAACAGCTTGTAAATACATTCTAGAATTCAGATTTAGATTTGGCCATCTTATCTGTCTCCATTGTTGCTGGGAATTCTGCACTACAGAGTTAAAAAAAAAAGAGTCTGAAAACTCCGTTACAGGGAACCAGATTTCTGTTTTTTTCTCTTTTCTCTCAGATGTTCATGCTAGGTCTCCAAGAAAATGTCAGAATTCCCTAGAATATTATTTGGTAACTGAGAAAATAAAACACCCACGTAGTGCTTGCAATTAATTTTAACCTACACTGAGAATCCTTTTGAAAAGTTCTATAGCAGTTAGAATGAGCAATGCTAGATCATAGAAACTGACAATAAAATCAGGGAAATCGTAATTTTTAAAAGTCCTGAGGTTTTTTTATTATTATTATTTTAATTCCATTTATATCCCACCCTTCTCCGAAGACTCAGGGCGGCTTACAAGCTTAGCAGTAGCCTTCATTCTATGTATATGCCTGCTTATTAGGGCTTTCACACACACACCCCAAGCGGCATTATTACAAAGTCAGCTTAATTGCCCCCAACAATCTGGGTCCTCATTTTACCTACCTCAGAAGGATGGAAGGCTGAGTCAACCTTGAGCCTGGTGGGATGCGAACCTGCAATAATTGCAGGCAGCTGGTGTTACTTAAGGAGGCATTAGCCCACTGCTCCACCAAGGCTCTTGTTGATTAGAGGTTGATTAGAGGCTATTCTAAACTAAGCCAAAAGACTGCACAAATTAATTATTTGGTTATGATTCATCTCTGAACTCAACAGGGCCATTTTTTTTAGCAAAACAGTTTTGAAAATCTATTGCTGAACCACAATTAATCCAGGCGTTTTCATTCAATTCCCTCTGGACTAAAAAGATACAACTGTAGAACATCTATGCCATACCTAACAACTTCGTTGTGAATGTCCAGTGTCCGGAAGTAATAATCATTATCTGTACAGGTAGTCCTCAACTTACTACAATTAAGCCCAAAATTGCTAAGTGAGGCAGATGTTAAGTGAGTTTTGCCCCATTTTATGACCTTTCTTGCCACAGTTGTTAAGTGAAATCACTGCAGTTAAGTGAGTAACACAGTTCTCAAGTGATTCTGGCTTCCCCATTGACTTTGACTGTCAGAAGGTTGCAAAGGTAATCGCATAACCTCGGGACACTGCAACCGTCATAAACATGAACCAGTTGCCAACGGTTATAAGTCAGTGCTCTTGCAACTTCAAACGCTCACTAAACAAATGGTTGTAAGTCAAGTCCTGTACCTTCTACTTTTTAAAAGAATCTTATGTTCATGATTATCCACTATATCTACCATAGTCGTGATTGTATAGTCCTTTCCCAAGAAAATACTCCATATATCCTACGAAATGGATTGTAGCCTATAACACCGTAACACATTTCTTGGTCTTTCGGCTGTGAAAAAACATTAAGCCGCTTTGAAGAGAAACATGGCAGCATGACCTCACACTCTCTTAGGAACTTAGAAAATATTGCAGGGATGTAGCCCTTAATTTGCTGATCCCTCAAGGAGAGTCCCCATGTGATTGACTGAATCTTTTCAAGCATGGATCCCTTACTTTCCGATGTGGAGGTGATTGTGAGTGAAATGCACATTATGTTTAGTGCTTCCTTCAAGATTTATTACCAAAGCTTATGGCTGTTGATGCTAACTTAAGAAAATTGGGGGGGGCGGGGGGGAAGGAAACGCTGTTAATGTTTCAAGCCATCAAGGTGCCATCCAATTAGACAGAAGTGGTAATTTGTATTCAGTCTCTGGGCTGTATTTCTGCACGCCAGTATCTGCTTTAACAGAGTGCTGCAAATGTTTAGAGCTCTTTGAGGCTTCCCCAGGAAACCATTGGAAATGGGACCTGTGCCCAATGGTTTTCGTGGTGGTTAAGTAAAGAAATGAAATATGCTAATTAGCACCCTATTAGTTCGCAGCAGGGAGTAATCCACGACACTTTGATGGGAAATAATCCTGGCATCCAGGCGGCTGGTTTGCAGCAGAAAGTAAACTGCCTGCATTTCTCTCCTTTACCGATACTAGATGGAGTCCAAATCGCCCAAAAAAGCCAGCGAACATGATTCTGGGGATGTCCCGCTGAGCCTCAGTAACACTTTCTCCTCTGCAACTGGCTCAGCCCCAGGTTTGGATTTACTCAGTCCAAGCATCCTATCCTACTTTAAAGGTACAGCTGAGGTTATTTGAATTTGACTTTTCTTCCCCTAATCCCTGATCATTAGAAGTGATGTTTATGATGCCAATTTCTTTTCCTTGTGTCACAGCAAGTTCTCCTAATGTTTCCATTACCATTGGAATTGGCTTCTACCTCTATACAGATTTATCTTCACACATCTGGCTAAACTCACAGGACTGGGCAAGAGTAAGGTGGGGAGGGAGGAAGGGAGAGAGAGAGAGAGGCTGGCAGCAATAGAAAGCTTGAAAAAAAACCAGGCTTGTTTCACAATCTAACCTTTTTAAACCTTCATTTCCAAAAAGCTTTGAGGAGCTTAAGAGGATTAAGCACAATGATACATCTGTCAGGTTGCCACTGTGGATGTCAAAAGCTCCATCATGGCTCAAGTTATGCGATGAAGCTTACCTATGTGAGTGATACATGGGCAACATAGTTTCCATTCTTTATCATATTATTTGGTATGGCTAGCAATAGGGATTACTTGTGGATTTGCTATTGTTTCAAGCAAAGAAAAGGATAGGTTGTTGATTTTCTTGTCATTATCATCTTAGCGACAGTCACTTTCAATGAATACCACAATCTTTTCTTTCAGAAATTGCATGCAATGAGTTCATGAGGATTTGCCTGGAATTTTAACCAGGCAGCCCAATTGTCAGAGACATTGGAATATTCTAGGACTTAATATTTGATCGCATTGTTGGAATGAAGGTGCTTCGTGCAGCTTTGAGGCAGTGTATTTTGGGTTCTGAAAATAACCTTGGATTTTTTCTGGAAAAGCTGTGATTACAAATGAGCCCCGTTTCACACTTGTTGCAACGGCAGCAATACAAGGCCCAAGGATATCAATGCATCCCTGTTTGTGCCTGAAATAACTCCTTGCTTTTTCTGATGTTTGCTCTATGGTGGAAACCATTATCCATATTTCCAAGAACGCCTCTGAAACTAACAGGCATCCTTCAAAAACAAACTGGGTGGGGGGGGGGGCTGTTACAAATAAGTGGCTGATTTTATGCCCAGAGAAGACACGAAGGTAAATCTTCACCAGCTCCTCTTGCAAATATGACAGTCATTGTATGCCCTGGACAAGCCTTCAGAGAAGCTATTTTGCAAGAATGCCCACCTTACATATGTGTGTGTGTGTGTGTGTGTGTGTGTGTGTGTGTTTCTTGAATTACTATATGTATTAAATATGGCATTCTTGAGCAGGAATATTTCCTCTCTTACTTCTTCCTGCCCTCATTTTTCTTGGTCTAGGACTAGGTGAACTAAATTTGCTGTTACCGCAAGCGATATGTTACATGCTTTATCAGATCAGTGTATGAATGAATGAACCTTTATTGTCAAAGTACAACCATGTATACATTGAGATTGGCTGAGCCTCCCTTCATGCCCCCCCCCCACAACTCACAGTGACAACAAACCCTCCATCTTATTACACCATGTGAGCTAACTGCACAACACACCGGCCTCGCAAGTCAATCATACATAAAATTTATAAAATTATTTCCCGTTCAAGAGCCTAACAGCCCATGGATAAAAACTATTCTTCAGCTTGTTGGTACAGCTGGCTATACTCCTATATCTCCTACCCGATGGTAGGAGAATAAAGAGATATCGACCAGAGTGTGAGTCATCGCTGAGAATTTTCCTCACTCTTCCAAGGCAGCGAGCCCTGGCGATGTACTCCATTCTTGTTCCTTATATTCTCTACAAAGCTTTCTCTAGTACTTTAGATCAGGGTCTAACTGAGGACGTTTATATATGTCTACAGCTCAAAGCATCAATTTAATATAAAAAATTCCCTACCACCAAACAATAGAGGTCTACGGAAGGATTCCAGCTGAGCTAATTTTCTATATGTATGGAATATTTGAGCCTCTGTTACTATATTTTAGATGTTACTATATTTTAAATAAAGCAAGCCTATACTGCAATCCAACCCGGTGGCCAGTGATTTTCCACTCCTCAATAGTCTAATTTTCCAGAATGCTAATTGTCTGCTGTTCTCAATTCCCCCCCCCCACACACACACACACAAATTGTACATCATTCCACAATTCAAATGACTGGTCCTGTGAGTACCACCACTAGGACTGCCAGGACTCAAAAGCCCACCTTCAATCCCACACTGGAGTCGAACAAGAACTTCTGTGTCAGCACATCTGTCGACTCTGCTACTTCTCTTGCATGTGTTATTCTTTTCTGGCTGGAAAGATTTTGTCAGGGATACATGCCAAAACAGGAATGTCACCTGAACAACCTTCAGTTTCGAAGCGATTGGAGGTGGGGAAAACCTCTGGTATCTTATTGTAGAGTTCCACGAGCCATTTCATTCCTCCTTGCTTTCGTCTCTTGTGCTTGTTCTTTTGTCGTCTAACTTCCTCCTGTTCCTGGAACTCCAACTAATTTTTAGGGTAACTGGAAAGAGGCATGCCTCCATTGTCAGGTAATTGGCAAAGGATGAAAGAGCACTTATTGCCCTTGAATTGCTATTGAAAAATAATTTTCGAGTAGTCTAAGATCCAGAGAAAATATTATATGTGGGGGGGGGGGGGGCAGGAAAAGCAGCATTCTACATTTTGAGGCCCATCTGAACAAGCATTCTGTTTCCAAATTTTATCACAACCGGTTTGCTCTGGATTATTTGTTTGCTTCTATATTTTTATCCCACTTTTTTAAATAAATAACTCAAGGTGGCAAACAGACCTAATACTACTTCCTCCTCCTATTTTCCCCACAACAACCCTGTGAAGTGGGTTAGGCTAAGACAGAGTGCCCAAAGCACCCGGCTGGCTTTCATGCGTAAAGTGGGACTAGAACCCACCGTCTTCTGTAGTTTCCAATCTGGTGCTTTAACCACTAGATCCAACTGGCTCTATCATTCTAACATTCTCTTCCATCCTCCCCAATCCTGTTTTAGACATCATGCCCCACCACAGAAGGCGTACGAAGCCACTGACCCTTTTCCCTCCTACAATTCCTACTGTTGATTCTGCATTTTCATGTTGCATGTTGGGAATGAATGCTTGCAAAGGGGAGTCTATTCTGGTTGTTTATCTTTCTCCATGAGCACAACTATTAAACTCATAGCAGCTACATGCACAGATACATACACATCTCATTGACAAACGTTGGTGCAATATAGATGGCTATGTAGGATAAATTAGTCTTCCCCTCCTGATTTAACATAGATGAAGCTATCAAAGATTTCTGGAAAGCCCAAATTCTGCAGGTGCCAGCAATCATACAGTCCTTTCAGTGGAAATGCCCAGAAATTCAAGGGCATTGTCTTTTGCATGTAGAGAGTTCTATGGCTGCTAGATGTCAAGAAAGCAGCAGCAGCTCAACATGTATAAGATGTGAGGGACCTGTAATGTATTGGCCTTTTGTATATGTTGTAAGTGTTTGCTCTTGTTGCACTGCTTGCTAATTGCTTGCATTCAATTGCTAAGTGATAGTTCACGTGTATGTTGCAACGGTTGCTAGCCGGCCCAGACTGGTTGTCTCCAGCCGGCTAAGTAGGTCTTTGGGCGGGAAACCTATGCTTCAAACCTATTGGTTGCCGCCTATCGGCCAACTGTATAAATAGCTGCACAGCAGCTCCCTTGTTGCTTCTGTTCTGTTTGACCTTCAATAAAGTATGTTGCTGTTTTGAACCTTCCATCTCGCTCAATGCCTACAAAGAACTGGCTACACAACAGGACCTGCAACTAGTGAGCAGAGTTTGGGTACCCACTGAGAACCACTCCAAAAAGACCACACAGAGAGGATGAAGATGAAGACTGTGTTGTTTCTCTGTGTCATATAATATATGTGAGCATATGCATAATTCTGTATTTATTTATTTATGCCATATTTACGTAGTGTATATTGGAGGTGGTGGCCCTTTGAGAGCTGTATGCAATGAAATTTCATTTTAATGTAGGCTGATTAGTGTACATTCAAAGTGACAATAAAGTTGTTCTGTTCTGTTCTGTTCTGTTCTATTCCATTCAAGTCCAAATTGACTATCCGATTTCAAATTCTCGCCATCTAGGGTTCTTAATCACAAGAGAATCTTTGTGGTCTGTTTTACTACAGGAGTTATTAAGAGTGCTGAAGCTAATGTCAGTGCATGATAAAGGAGTCAGAGCAACTGAGTATATTCTGGCAATCACCTGCAAGAGAAATGCCACTAAAAGGGCTTATACAAGTATGTTTACCCAATTTCAATTTCTAACTCTTCTAATTCTTCTGTCCTGGAGAGAATTGATACCTGACTTATTCCCAAGCTCATTAGAAGTCAGTCTACCTCTCTAAGGGGATGAAGACAAATTACACAAAGGCATGTGTATTGGACTGGGTATTTTATTATATTTTTATTCCATGCCGTGAAAAAGAACAGGAAATAACCCTTTACCCTGTAGATGGATGTTATAATAGGAAGAACTCCGGCTTGTTCACAGACACAATTTTTCATAGTCAAAAACACAGATGAAAAGAAAGTAGACCCCACTAAGCCACCACTGACCCAGAACCGGTTCTAAAAGTAGTTATAAAATAATAGCAGAGCTTGTCAAGGTAAGCAGAGTGTGTGATGAAGGAGAAGGGAGAGAAATCTCTTGCAGGGTCTTTGGAAAAGGTCAGCTTCCTCCCTCCCCCAGTTTGGGCGCATCTGTTGATTCATGTATTGGAAATGTCAAGGAGAAGAAAAACAGAAACCTAGCACTAGCTTTTTTTTTTTTAGTTGGCCTTCGAGATACACAGAACATCAAGATGGAGCGACATGACACTTCATAGGCTTGGTAATGATTCTAGACGATCAACCATTGATCTGCTCCTGCTGCAGCTTGGATACAGAATGTATCGTTACATGCAGATAAATGAAGGAAAGCACATTAAATGCTTTTGCACATTTTCTACCCCCAGAGGAGAGGCCAGAGGCCACCCCTCACTCCCCTTCCTCTTCTTCCTCTTCTTCTACTTCTTCTTCTTCTTGTAAAACCCAGGAAAACATTAAATATAGCTGCCTCGCTTGGGGAGTCCGGTTTGTGAGCGAAGAAAGCTCCGAGCCTGGCACAAGGATTGAAGAAACAGAAAGAAAATCCCAATTGACGCTTTAAATTAGACATGTTTGTGGGCTCACTAGAGATGGCAATTACCCCCAAGGCAGCTCCTACAGACAGATTGCAGGCACAAGTATTGACTGATTGCTTCCAGGTAATTCTACCTGCTAATTACTTGGAAGGATTCACATTCTAAACAAGTGACCTGAATGTATTTGTGGCTTCTGGGACCTATTAAAGAGGAGGGGGGGTGGGCTTTTAAAAAGAGCCCAGCGATGTTGACAGAGCTTCTGGAGCTGCTGAAACTGTATAAAAAAAATGTTCTTGCCGCTTAATGATGAGAGTGCTTCTGCCAGCCAGAGATTTCCCTAGATGTTTAAGTTTGCTGGCAGTTAACAATACGGGGCAAAACTTTATTAGTGGCATGAGGAGAGCTTTTTATTATTATTTTAAAATTAGTTGTTTAAAAAAATAATAAAACACCCACCAAGCCTGCCAAGCACGGCTAGTATTGAATATATATATTTTCAGGTTGCAATTCAAGGAAACTTCCTCTTTATTATCCAAATTGCTTCTGACTTTGGAGACAAGGCAGCTACAATTTTTCCCAGCTGGATTGCCAACTGATCTGAAGGAAAAGATGTCCTGTTTGCATGGTTTTAACAACATCTGACTTTACAAAAACCGCCAGACATGGTCTGGAAGGAAGCCTGACTTGCAAAAGGGCAATAATTGATTTAAAAACCATCCTCTTATTTTTCTAAGATGTTTGCCCTACTTTCTATTCCGCCTGTTGTTTTAGCACAATTTAAATTGTAAATTCTACTGCTCCAGCAGAATGACTAATGTTAGAAGATTTGGAGAAATCCTGCTTCTCTTGAACTCTGATTCCACAGCACATATCAAACAGAATCTCTGCTTGTGGATTAACAATATTGAACTGAGCAAAGCAGTGGTGCTTCCACATATATCATATTAATTTATGCAAACCGCATATTTTCTAAATTGTTTAGTCACTAACTCCCAGATAGCTTGGTAAATGGGGACTGTTGGTTTTATTTTATGCTACAGTGGTAATATTCACCAGGTCATCCTACCTTAAAATATGGTCATTTTTAAGCTTTATCCCCTCCTCAGCTTTCAGTCAGTTTTGACCCCTGGCAGTTGCTTGGACAAGCACCTATAATTTTTGTAATGTTTTTCAGAAGTCGTTGCCATGCCTTATTCCTAGGTCTGAGAGAGAGTAACTGGCCCAAGGTCACCCAGCTTGGCCTTGTGTCTAAGACAGGATGAGAACTCACACTCTCTTGGTTTTTAGCTGGTGCTTAACCATTATACCAGACGGACTCTTACTTGTAACCTAGGACAAGAAAATAGAACAAAAAGGTGATGACAGATATTTGCCTATTGCTTCATTATGTTCAGAGCAGAGTGGCCAAATGTGTCTTTGGGCAAAGGTCGTATCCCTTTACAAGAGTGTAAGCCAGGGGTTTTCAAACTTGGGCCTTTTATGACTTGTGGACTTCAACTCCCAGAATTCCTCATCCAGTGGGCGTGGCTGAGGAATTCTGGGAGCTGAAGTCCACAAGTCAATAAAAGGCCCAAGTTTGAAGACCCCTGATTTAAGCAAATGCATAATTACCTATTTTAATTAATAAATTTCACTTGCTAAATTTCCACTTTCCTATTACTTCTAAAAGCCCAACAACCTACATCTCGAGGCAACCTGAAAGGGAAATCTTGCATTGAAAGGGTTTGTTTTGTTTTGTTTTGTTTTGTTTGTTCTGAAAGAATCCTGAAATAAATTTAAGAGCTCACACATAAGCAAAGCATCAAAAGAACATGGGAAAGTGAAAATTTTGAAAGGATTAGCAAAAGTTCTTAGCAGCGTTTACACATCTCTCAGCTGCCAATGTATTCAACCTCTAGCAACATTCTTGTCAAATTTAGAGACAACCGTTTGAACAAAACATATAAGGGAAGCCAAAAGAATTTTAATAAGACTAATAAGAGGCAGCCATGACAGGATAGTGTAGGAAGTCAGCCCCCCAGAGAAGAAAATATTAAAAGGGCAGAAAAATATATTTCCTCAAAGGATCTTAAAGAGGCAGAAAAGCATACCCAGTTTTTCTTAATAGCCCCAGGTCTCCCTCCCCCAAGCAGAAACCAGCTCTGTAGAAATGCAGATGGAGGCCCCCAGCTAGAAGATTAAGAAGATAAAGACACCTAAAATCTACATACACCATCCAAACTCTAAAACAGGACATAACAGGATTAACCCACAGATGCCAAAGGCCACACCCAGACTCAGGTCAGAATACATGACACAGGAAATAGCCCCAAACAGGAACAGGAAACAACTCCAAACAAAAGGCTCAAGAGGGTATAAAAACCCACTCTCTACATGTGCTCAGCCCTTTTCTCCTTTCTTCCAGAGCCATATTTCTGTCTGGCTCTCCTCTTCAATAAACTGCAACCTTCTTTCTAAAGCAGTCACGATGTTGTTTATCCCTGGCTTGGACTGAACCATGATGAAAACTTTTCTTTCAGCCATAGCATTGAGATGGCAGCCATAACTTAAAGTTAATGTCAATTGGCCCTAATTAAATATCTTACTTGTTTATTCCCTCATGAATAGAGATTCTTTAATGCCCAATTTATGTCTCACTTGTTCCATCATCAGATGCATTGGACTCTATTCCATAAATACTGGGGGGGAATGAGATGTTCTGGGAAAGGAACAGAAAATCTATCAAATCTATCTTTCAATGGTAGAAAAAGAACAAGGCTGCTTATCAAATAGTTCCAACCACAGAGATAATCTGCTCTTTATAATCTAAGTATTTTGGAGTGATTAGTAGAGCACCAGAGAAAGGGATATTATTTACTGAGAAAAGAGATGGGTTGTAATGGTGGTTATTACTTTCCAGTATTGCTCCCCTCTGGAAATACTGCAGAATGGTGGGAATCTCTACCCATGATCCTTCCTAACATTGCACATTTACCAGCCTGGTGAAATGAGAAAGAATTGTATAGTCTCTCCCCTACTTTGAGCGATGGAGAAGATAAAAAAAAATGAAAGAGGTGGAGGGTGGAGAGCCTTGGGAGGTGCACTCAACATTTTTGGGACAGCAAAGGTCACAGAGACAGGGTGATTATGGAAAGTCATCTGGAGGTAAGCATGGCCAAGGTGTTCTCCAAGTTTGGAGTAAAGAGTTTAGGTGGATTCTCTCTTTTTTCCTTTAAGAATACTGTATATTTTACTTTCATACGTGCAGTTTTGAGATGATTACAGGAGAATCTGGAGATAGCATAAAAGGAGTTTGGGGCTACACGTGGCCCTTGAGGTTCAGAATCTCCCATTCTTCAGAAGCTTCTCTTGCTGAGGTCTCCTCCTAATTGTAACAGTAACAGTAATAGAGTTGGAAGGGATCTTGGAGGTCATGTAGTCCAATCCCCTACTCTCACAGGAGATCTATGCTATTTCTGATAGATGGTTGTCCAGTCTCTTCTTAAAAACCTCCTGTTTGGGGCACTCACAATTTCCGAAGGCAATTTCTTCCAGTGGTTAATTGTTCTCACAGCTGGGAATTTTCTCCTTAATTCTCCTTGCCTCTCTCCTTGGTTATTTTCCATCCATTGTTTCTTATCCTGTCTACAGGTGCTTTGGTAAATAAATTTTTTCCCCCCTTCCTTGTGGCTCCACTGTTAGCGGTTTAAGATTTCATTGCCTGGCTCATTAAAAAGGCATGGTCAGATGCCTCTGAATTGTCTCCTGGAAATGGCATGCTTGTAGCCTACAAAAGGGATTTGGGCAGGAGGTTCATGCCAAATACTCACAGAGTGTTTAGAAATAATTACACACAGACACACAGACACACAGAGAGAGAGAGAGAGAGAGAGAGAGATGCACAGGGCTTATGTGTGCCATCCCAGCTGGGTTAAGAAGAAAAAAAGCACTGTAGCCATCGTGTCCATTCATCTTTGCAATTGTTGCCATTCAGACAAAAGGTTTTAAGCGCCATTGGCATTCGTAGGAAAATAAAACCACAATACACATCATTGACCAAGATTTCTGTTTAAAGTTTGGGACTCAACCAATACAGGTAGTTCTCAATTTACCACCATTTATGAAACAACCATTTGAAGTTGCAACAGCACTGGGGGAAAAGCAACTTATGACTGGTCCTCGCACTTACGTCCACTGCAGCATCCCCACGGTCACCTAATCAAAATTTAGTCACTTGACAATTTGGCAAATGATTTGCAATATTTACAGTATCCTGGAATGAGATGGCCATTTGTGACCTTCCCAATTTTGTTTCCAAGAAACAAAGTGAAGGGGAAAAGCTGGATTCCCTTAATGACCGCATGTTTCACTTTAACTGCAATGATGCACTTAACAACCATGGCCAAAAAAAGGTCATAAGATTTGGCATGACCCTTTTAACAACCTCCTTGCTTAGCAATGGAAATTCTATTCCCATTTGTGATCATAAGTTAAGGACAACCTGTGGTCAAATTCTTTTTTAGAAAATGTGTTTTAGCTATCGCACAAGTTGTTCAGGCACTCCTGAGTCTATTTTAAATCTTATGTGAATGACAAAACTGATCTTCTGGCATTAGGGTTTAGAGAAATAAAGAGGAACTTATTTTCTTAGAGCAATGGAACTTAATACTTATTAACGAGTGCTTTTTTTTTTTTTGTCATAGAACACACCAGAAGAGAGTTCCGGCAGCTTTTTCTGATGGATTTTCCAAGTTTTAAAAATAACTTCTGAAAAATTGATGTTTGGTCCACGTGGACTCGAATTGTCTTGTTGAGCGTAGCAGGTTGGCAAAATCATTAAAACGGTGCATGCGGGCTGCTTGTGTGTTGAGTCCGATGCATGCATACTTCATCCATGCTGGTTGTAATGGCACTGCTTGGCTTGTGGCACTATTCGGCTTGTGATTGGTCGTGTGGTCAAGCACTGAGTGCTTACTGTGGGTGGCAACCGTTATGTTTCATTACACAACTGACATGTGTGGGTATAAGTACAGTAATTGACTATGTGCGAAAGGTAAATAATTTCTTTATTTTAGAAAATCATTGGTGAATTGAAAATCTTTTTTACATTTTTAGTGTAAAAGTGTGACCCCAAATTTAAAAATGAAAAAAAAAATACTAATTACTTCTCAACCACCAGTCCTGCTAAGAACTGAATATATAATTTTTTAAATAAAAGATTAACAAGATGTGAGTTTCAGCACCTTTTTTCTTACAAAACAAGCACTGGTATTAACTGACTTAAAGAAAGCATCCTAGATGACAATTGCAACTGATCCTATTTAAAGAGTTCAACATAAAATAATGAATGTATATATACAGGGGTTTAATGTATTTAAAATATTACAGACATTTTATTATGTTTACATTGAACCAAGTCGTTGGTCCAGTCTGAACACCGTTTATCTCTAGGTTCACATCTTCTGTAGTTCCCATTTTAAAAAAAACACTGGAGGAGCCAAAGATTGAACCTAGACCCTTGGAATGAAAACTTATCTTTGAAGAAATCTATGCCTGCTGAATTATAAATAGTGCTTTTCTTCACCTAGCAATGTTACTTATTTAATGCATTGTCTAGTTCAGATCTAGCTGGAAGATAAAAAAGTAATCTTGAAATTGCTTATTAACAGTTAGCCACAGGACAGCAAATTAAGGGGACATGTAGGTCCCACAGTCATAATTGTATCCATTATATATTGCAATGTACTGCATTTTTAAAAAAAAATTACAGGCATGGTTTTTGCACATATATGTAATTATATGCCAATTTTATGCAAATCTATGTCCTTTTTTGTGCTGTTTCCTGGTGATACATCCTTCTTATTTGATGATGTGCAAGTGACTGCTATTTATGCAAGGTATGTATATTTTTATCAAAGTAAGAGTCACACGTATATTTTTATCAAAGTAAGAGTCACACTTAGCTTTTCAGTGGCCTGCAAAATAATACATGAGGACAGAGCAAAGACGTAAGCAAGGAAGCACAAAAGGGACATCTGTTTTAATTTAATTGATCTTTAGAGCCAATTTGGTATAGTGGTTAAGGCAGGGGTCTTCAAACTTGGCCCTTTTATGACTTGTGGACTTCAACTCCCAGAATTCCTCAGCCAGGCATGCTGGCTGAGGAATTCTGGGAGTTGAAGTCCACAAGTCATAAAAGGGCCAAGTTTGAAGACCCCTGGGTTAAGGCGTCAGGTTAGAAACCAAGAGATTGTGAGTTCTGCTCCTTTCTTAGGCAAAAAGCCAGCTGGGTGACCTTGAACCAGTCACTTTCTCTCAATCCCAGGAAGGAGGCAATGGCAAAGCACTTCTGGAAAAACCTTGTCAAGAAAACAGCAGGGATTTGTCTGGGTAGACACTAAGAATCAGACAAGATTGAACAGAACAGGGGGAAAAACCCTGACATTTAAACTGAAAAAATAGTAAATACAATTATTGTTAGTACTGTCAAAATACTAACAAAATACTAATAATTTCCCATTTCTGTTACACACAAGGGTGTTGAGGGTTGCATGAAGATCTAGTCTCAAATTGAAACATTGAACTCCATTGAGTTAACCCCTCCATAAGCCCCTATTGCCAAAGTTGTCCACTTGACCAATGTCCATTGGCAAAGATGATTTTAAATTATTCTTCTCACTTCCTCGAACTTCAAGAACAGTAGCTAGTGACTATTGTTACTGTCACTAGATCCTACAGCAACAAATATTTCAAGCATCCTTTTCTTGAAATTATCCATTCTATTAAGGAGAACACCGGACGTTAATGTCTTAGAATAGCCATTAGAGGGATCTTACAGAACAAGCTTATCAGAAATGGCAATTGAGGGGGGAAATGAAGGAAATGTCTTAGGGAAGGTGAGATTATGGTTCTTTGGCAAGGCTTTTGAGGAAAAAAGGATTTACTGAAAAGATATGATTGAATTGAGCCGGGTAGTCTGAGCCCTTGATGGGATACTGAATTGACTATCAGGCATAATGAATTGTCAACTATAATCTTTTAGCCAAAGACATAATGGGATTGTAAGTGCTTTTAAAAAGTACTGAAGTAAAAAATTAACAATATGAAACTGATCAGGATGAAGCTTTACATTAAAAAAGAAAATCTTTGTAGATGACAGCCTTGTTTGGGGAAATGTTGTTGGCATAATCATTAGCCAGTCTTCTAGAATTGCAGGACAAATTGAGCTGAGTCCTCACGCAGGTCACTTGGTGGGTTTCTGAGAACTTTCCACGTCTTTAAAATGCAAAGTTATTCAAATAAAACATGACATATAAATCACTTAAAATAATTGGCAAGAACAAAGTGGCATTATTACAGCGTTAAATTGTGCATGAATCTGGTGACTTCATGAATCTCGTCTGGATTCTGGCAAAACATTAAAAGTTTACTTTCATCACTGCTAAAACATCTGTATGCTTGCTGCTGGGCTGTTACGTAGATGAATGTGAGACCTTGCAGCATGGAGTACAGGAGCTCCTCCTAATGGACTGAAAGCATCCACTCAAAACCTTTATGACAAAGGACTTTCAGTAGTAAACTTTTGTGGCAAACACAAGGCTTTGTACTGTACAAAGATCATTAGTCTATCTACGGGTAAATCCTTGACTTACAACCATTCATTTAGTGACTATTGATCCCCAAGAAGGAGAACGAAGCCCTGTTAATCTTGATTATCTTGTTGAGGGCCTTTAACCAGTCACCCTTTGCTACACCACAGGTTTCTTCATATTAGATGGGTGGAGTATTGGAACTGATTGTAATGGAAAGATATGTGACCAGTATATACAGTATTTGTGCTGGCTAAAGTGCATGGATAGACAGCCCTCTAAGAGGATGGCAAAGATACTCTCACTTTAGGTAGCTCATGTATCATTCTTGTTCCATGATCTTTCCTCCCATAAACAAACAATTTGCCTTGCCAAGCTATTTCATTATCTAAATGTCTCACTACCATATGTCTCACCTGGCACGCTAGCTACTAGGAAAGAGGTTTTTCATGCCTTCCGTTTTGTTTTCCAAAGGTATGAATAAAAAGCCAAGCTGACTTCTCTTCAGTTCTATATACCCAGAGAAGCTTTTTATTCATACAAAAGAAGGGCAGCCATGGCTTCAAGCCACAGCTCTATTCCCATAAGAACCATCTGCATAGCAGGTTTTCGTTTTCTCCTTCCTTTTCCCAATTATCTGCTTTAATAGACAGCATTTCAAACTCTATAATAACCCTCTTGACCAAGTTACCCTTCAGATGCATCGAACTGTAGCTCCTCTCATTCACAATAATAGGCAAGGATGCTGGGAGTTGTAATCCAATGCATTTGGAAACAGCCCTTTGAAAAAAAACTCTTTACAGAGAGAGAGTCCTTCTGCATATCATTTAACCTCGTTGGTCCTCTTCTCCCAATGGTTTCTATCCATCCCATTCGGTCTGGCAAGCTGGGCATACTACAGGTCCTGTCAGCCAACTAGTGTTAGTTGGCAGGAACTAGGAGATGTGCCCATTCTGGTATAACTTCTGCCCTCTGGAACCTTCTCATTTCAAAGCTGAGGATAACCCTGACCTGTTGGCCTTTAGCAAGGCCTTGAAGACCTGGTTTTGTAGCCAGGCCTTGGGCCCTGGTGTGTGAAGGGGCCCGTTTCCTGGCTTTATGATGACATCTATACTCAGTTGCCATATGTATTTAACTTTGTACAATGTTGTACTATAATGGTTTTTAATAATTTTACAATTATTTGCCACCCAGAGTCACTTGTTTGAGGATGGATGGATGGATGGATGGATGGATGGATGGATGGGTGGATGACAAATACCTGGGTAGGTACTTTTCCAATGGAATACTCTGATTTGGGGGTGTGGTCCCCAAGTTGACTCACTTGCTACTGATTCTGATGTGTTTTTGTGGGTTTTTTTCATTCCAGATGATTTTTGTCATCACCCAGATTTCCAATATGGTTTTATTTTGGTTTGATTCGTTTCAAATGTTTATCACAAGAGATTTACCTTGAGAATGATTTATACACACCAATCTTTCTGAATTATACAGAGAATTGTAATCTTACATGATTTATGCTGAGGGTTTATAATAGTGTGTAAAATTTCAGGACTAAGACCTCTATTGTAGAACTAGCAGAGCAGCAATCAAAAATATATTAATATGTTGTAATGGCCAAATTGCAGATTATGTAACAGAGAAAGATTTATTCCCTCTTCCCAAATCTATTAACAATTCACACTTATGTCCTGAAATCTACATAGTTTTCCTGCTCTGAATGCAGATAGCAAGTTTTAAAATGTATACAAAAATGTGCATGTTGTGCAAAGGCTATAAATGAATATATTATAATGGGGAAATTGCTTGCAAATTGCTTGTTATTGTTTTAAGATAGGAATTCTTTTGTACAGGAAAGAAAGTGGAACTTTTATAAGTAGTGAAAGTTACTGGTCTTAGTGAGAAATAATTCTATAAAGTCATAAAATGTTAGGGGCGTTGAAGCATAAACAAATTAGCATAGCGGAGGCAAATGGAAGAACAAAGAATAAGACTCTGTATCAGAAAAACCATTGGGTCTTTCTAAAAGAATCAAGTCAAAGTCTATAGGAGGAAGCAAAGCAGCTTTGATAGCAGAATGCAAGGACACATCAATGTGCCAAAAACAAAGAAGTCGAACAAATGATCCATTGAAGGCTGATGACTTCTTGCAGTGGTATGCCTTTATGGATCACTTCTGCAGCTGGAAATGGGCGATGCCACTGGTTGGTGTGTTGTCTCAACCCTAGTGGCACTTATGGCAAGGCATATTAACTGAAGGAATTTCCATTTGCCTACTGCCAAATTCCTGATAAAGAGACATTTAGAAGATGGTCATGCTGCCCTGGAATGATTTCTGGTTTGGAATCTGGGACTTTATGCATCATCTGAATTTTATAATGTAAGCAATGTTAAAGAAATGTAGAAGTGGAAGTGGAGGGGGATCAAATGTGAGACTAGAAGAAGTCAAAGGAGGGAAGTAGTTGGACTTTACTGGAAGCAAGAAGAGTACTGTTCTTCAAGTGAGAAACCAAGGGAGTTGCAGATTAGGGCTTCCAAATTGAGGTCCAATAGCAGACTTCTTACACACCCAAGAAACTGCAAATGAATTACTAGATGCAGCCCATCAGTGACTGAATGTAATGTAACAGGAGTGGAAGCAGAAAGGTTTGTAAAAGTGGGAGCGGGAATTACAAGGGATAGGGAGCAAAAAAGGCTGAGGATCCCTCTGGACCTGAACACACAATACTGTGTGGGAAATGGGATGAAAAGGGTTGAAAAATCAGAACTGAGATGGGCAAAGATAGATCAGGAAGAAGGCATGGAAAGGACTGCCGGTGGGGAATGGGTTGGGTTACTTGTTAAGACTGATCCCTACTTCTTATCCAATGCGTTGGTCCCAAGAACAGGAATGCCATAACGTAGAAGCCCTGCTATTAATTGCTGGGCCTGACTGTAATTAAGTCTTTCTTTATCCACACTCTTATCACAGCTGAGGAAATAGGCATACTTGCATTCTTGAGAGCTGTTTGCTATCCTGTTGACCGGTGCTACCAACTTTTGCAGAGTTTTTAATTGATTCTATGTCATCAAACCTGCATTAACCTTTACCTACCATACAGATACACCATCTCTGTCCCCAACCAAACCTTCAGTGCAACAGTACATCTATTACTGCTGTAATTGACTCCAATTTCCTCCCTCAGGTCATCATCCCCTTATATTTAACTGTTTTAATCAAAGAAAAGAATATAGACAGCTTTGTTTCCACTTAGAAACCATTTCTGGATTTCCTGCTCAAAATAGGAAAAAATGAAACTTTGAGTTTCAATTTTGACAATTAGAATAAGTTGATACTATTAAAAAAAAAGCTAGTACTCACTAATTATATAGAAGTAAAAAGTTGAGTTTTAAGATTATTTTATTGTTAATTTTTGGGGGACGCGGTGGCTCAGTGGGTTAGGACGCTGAGCTTGTCGATCAGAAGGTCGGCAGTTTGGCGGGTCGAATCCCGAGTGCCGCGTAACAGAGTGAGCGCCTGTTACTCGTCCCAGCTTCTGCCAACCTAGCAGTTCGAAAGCACATAAAAATGCAAGTAGAAAAATAGGGACCACTCCGGTGGGAAGGTAACAGCGTTCTGTGCGCCTTTGGTGTCTAGTCATGCTGGCCACATGACCACGGAGACGTCCTCGGACAAGCGCTGGCTCTTCGGCTTTGAAACGGAGATGAGCACCGGCCCCTAGAGTCGGAAACGACTAGCACGCACGTGCGGGGGAACCTTTACCTTTACCTATTGTTAATTTTAATTGTTCACCATCCGGAATCATAGGTCAAATGAGATAGCCACACAGATTGAGTTAAATAAGATAAATAATTCCTACCAATAGAATAGAATAGAGCTGGAAGGTACCTTGGAGGTCTTCTAGTCCAGCCCCCTGCTCAAGCAGAAGAACCTATAACATTTCAGATAAGTGACTGTCTTCTTAAAAATCTTCAGTGATGGAGCGCCCACGATTTCTGGATGTAAGCTGTTCCACTGGTTAGGAAGTTAGGAAGTTTCTCCTTAATTCCATATTGCTTCTCTCTTTGATCAGTTTCTAACCATTGTTTCTTGTCTTGCCCTCTGGTGCCTTGGAGAATAGTTTGATGCCCTCTTCTTTGTGGCAGTCCCTCAAATACTGGAATACTGCTATCATGTTACCCGTTTCTTCTTTTTTTTTAGAGTAGCCAAAACCCAAGTCCTGCAGCTGTTCTGTTTTAGTCTCCAGGCCTTTGATCATTTTAGTTGCTCTTCTCTGAACTTTTTTCAAACTCTCAACATCTTTTTTGTAGCATGGTAACCAAAATCGGATGCAGTATTCCAGGTGTGGTCTTACTAGGATTTTATAAAGCGGTACTAATACTTCACCCAATCTTGATTCTATACCTCTGTTTTTATAAAACCAGGATTGTATTAGCTTTTTTTGGCTGCTGCTGCACACTGCCGGCTAACAGTCAAGTGATCGCCTACTAGGACTCCAAGGTATATCATCTTGTTCATGTACTGGTATGCAAATTTTCAATTCTACATGAAAAAACATATATATATATATATATATATATATATATATATATATATATATATATATATATATATATATGTCAAATACTTGTTAACTATTTAAATTACCTTGCTAGGCCCCAAACGTGGGGCAAATCTTTATTTCCTGTTTCAGCCTATCTTGAAGGCCATCGAACAGGCAGTAGTTACACCGGACAGCTCATAGATTTATGTAAATTACTAACAAAGAATTAAGGGAGACTGAAATGCATTTCAAACTTATTAGTTTTCATCAGTCAGCCATACCCTTCTGAGATTCGAACCTGGGCTGATTGCATATTAGGCAGTTGTTTTTACCTCTTGAGCCACAGGATCTCTCTCGCTTTGTTAGCTTCTGCAAGGGAAGATATGTGTCAAATACTTGTTAACTATATATATATATATATATATATATATATATGGATCCTTGGTTTTTCGGGTTTTTCCCCGCGTAGAACTAGAGGTGTGGGCGCAACGTTTCGACGGAGTCCCATCCGTCATCATCAGGCTTTAGCTTCCTTCTTCTGGGAGTCTCCCAGAAGAAGGAAGCTAAAGCCTGATGATGACGGATGGGACTCCGTCGAAACGTTGCGCCCACACCTCTAGTTCTACGCGGGGAAAAACCCGAAAAACCAAGGATCCACATACAGGCACCCGCGAAAACCTCAGAAAACATATATATATATATATATATATATATATATATATATATAGAGAGAGAGAGAGAGAGAGAGAGATACTTTCTTGAAAAATACACTTGTATAGTTGTATTCTTTTAAAATGCATACACTTCCTAAAATGCAATTTTATGCACATGTATTCATAAATAAACCTCATTGAGTTCAGTATTGCTCACTCCTGTCTAAACAGGCACCTGTATCAATTTACAACAATGTGTTTTGTCCTGAAATCTGTATTTTGTTGAAAATAGGGGAAAAAATATTTGCACAATATTGGAAGAACCAAGAAATACCACCAGAAAAAGAAATAATCAAAAAAATATTAGACTGTGCGGAAATGGACAGACTTACTTTAAGGTTGACAGAAAAAGAAGAAACTGAATATTTTCAAACTTGGGACCTATTTTATCAATGGTTAGAGAAAAGATTTAGGAATTAGGAATTTAATTTGTACTAGTGAATAAGATACTCAGACAACACATTTTTGTTGAATAATTATTATTAAACTCTGTTTAAAAAAATAATAAAACTTTTTTTAAAAAAACCTGCACTTGCAATGTTTCCAGCAGTGTGATATCTGCAAAAAGATTACATTCTGGTCTCCACAATTTTCCATAAAGTCTGGATCAGGTCAGTTTGCATGGGAATTGACAAAGATTGCAGAAGGAGAAATGATATGTTTTTAGAAAACTGCACTATGAAAAGATAATGCTAATAGCAGAAGAGGATACAGATTGGCAGCTGAAAAAAATTAAGGGATTATGGAAAAATTGAAATACCAAATGTGTGTCTTGGAGATGTCGAATATTCTTTATTCTTTTTTGATAATAATAATAATAATAAAGCAAGGCTATCTTGCATCTATCTCAGCCCTGAAAGGCCTGGCAATTATTAAGGTATAATCAGCCACAGCTCCGAGACCATTGACTCATACTCATTACAGTGCACACTACACAGGGTGACAGAACTCTGCTTCTATATATTTATTTCTCACATTTATATAACCACCCATATCACAATAAAATGACTCTTGGTGGCTTACAATAAAACAGTCATTAAACCCAAATGTTAAAAACTATAATTAAAAAACACTGGAGAGTGGACAATGGAGAGAATCAGTGTTTTAAAAAAAAGGCGCAACCTTCTCTTCAACTCACCAATGCCGTAAGATCAACAAGCCTGCTGACACAGCCTTGTTTCTGAGGGAACTTCAGAAGGATGTAAAGGATGAATCTCATGCTCAATCTCACCTCAGGAGGAACAGTGTTCCACAAGTGGGTCCTATAGAAGAAAAGATGAGCCTTCTGGATCCCGACAGATAAAATTCTTTAGCAATTCTTTCCATTCTAAAACATATCTCTTCTGCCAAACTTGATGGGATGGGCAGATATAATCGAATGGATGTGGTTCCTCAAATAACTTGGCCCCACACCATGAAGAGCATTAAAGGTCAAAAATAACACCTTTTTTTCTACAGGCATGATTGGGCCTTATATGTTCAACAGAACAGAACAGAACAGAGCTGGAAGAGATCTTGGAGGTCTTCTAGTCCAGCCCCCTGTTCAAGCAGGAGATCCTATACCATTTCAGACAAGTGGCTGTACAGTCTCTTCTTAAAAATCTCCAGTGATGAAGCATCCATGATTTCCACTGGTTAATTGTGCTCACTGTTAGGGAGTTTCTCCTTGATTCCAGGTTGCGTCTGTCCTTGATTAGTTTACTTTTGCTTTGGAGAATAATTTCTCTTCTTTGTGGCAGCCCCTCAAATATGATATCATACCTAATTCTTCTTTTCTCTAGACTAGCAAAAACCAAATCCTGCAATCATTTTTCATATGTTTTAGTCTCCAGGCTTTTGATCATCTTAGTTGCTCTTCTCTGAACTTTTTCCAAAGTCTCAACATCTTTTTTGTAATGTGGTGACCAAAATTTCTTGCAATATTCCAGGTGTGGTCTTAGTAAGGTTTTACAAAGTGGTACTAATACTTCACATGATTTTGAGTCTATGCCTCTGCTTATACAACCCAGGATTGTATTAGCTTTTTCGGCTGCTGCCGCATGCTGCTAGCTCATTGAACTGATCAACCACCAGGACTCCAAGGTCCCTCTCACAGTTACTGTTTCTGAGCCAGGTCTCACCTAATCTGTACTTATACCTTTGATTTTTCCTGCCTAAATATAAAACTTTTTCCACATTAAAATTCATTTTGTCGGATAGGGCCCATTGTTCGAATCTGTCAAGATCCTTTTGGATCCTGAGCTTGTTTTTTAGGGTGTTGGCTATTCCTGCCAGCTTAGTATCATTTGCAAATTTGATGAGTTCCCCTTCTATTCCCTCATCTAAGTCATTTATGAAGAATATTGAAGAGTATGGGGCCTAAGACAGAACTTTGTGGTACCCTACTGCTTATTTTCCTCCATGTAGATGTAGTACTATTAAGGACTACTCATGGAGTATGGTTTGTCAGCCAGCTATAAATCCATCTGGTGGTGATGTTGTCTATTCCACATTTTTCTAGTTTACCAAGAAGTAGGCTGCAGTCTACTTTGTCAAATGCCTTACTGAAATCTAAGTATACTATGTCCACAGCAATTCGCTGGTCTACTAATTTAGTCATTTATCAAAGAACGAAATAAAATTGGTTTGGAATAATCTGTTTTTAATAAACCCGTGCTGACTACTAGTTATAACTTTATTTATTTCTAGATGTTCACAAATCTATTTTTTTAATTATTTGTTCCAGGATCTTCCCAGGTATTGATTTTAGGCTGACTGGTCTCTTGTTTCCTGAGTCTGTTTTTTGGTAGGTTGGGCTATAGTTTCTTTTTGTGTGAAGACATACAAAGAATGTGTTAAGCAGCTCATTTAGAATACATAGCAGAAAAAAAAGTCTTGAGAGTTAACAAGGTTGATACAATATGATATAAAGCTATTACAGAATCTAATTGTTCTGCTTTGGATACTGCAAAGCCTCCTCCCAGAAGGTAGCAAAGAAAACAGGTTATGGAGAGGAGGGGTAGTGTCCCAGACAATTCTGCAGACTCTGGTCTAGCATGGCTTATATGCTATGTCCTGGATAGAAGGAAGTGAACTTCCAATAATCTTTTCTGCCATCCTCACCATTCTCCTTCCTGTCTAAAACAGTAATACCTCCAAACCACACAGTAATGCAGTACAACAGAATGCTTTCAATCACCCCTTATAGAAAGTGGTAAGGGCTTCCAGTTTGTGATTGTGGCGCCAGCAGATGTTCAGGGTGATCGTTCTCTCCGCTGTCCGGTTTTCTCCCGCCGTGGGACCCTGAAAAGGGTCAGAAATCACCCTGGAGGAGTGACGAGCATAAAGAGGACCCCCAACTGATCGCAAAAGGGCAGCAGCCCTTCCATTTGATCTGGGGCAGCTCTTTGAACTGACAGGGAAAAGATCGGCCATTAACATGGCCCACCACTAAGCCGCTACCAGCCGAGCCCAAAATTACTAACAAGCACATCGAAAGCACCGTGGAGGAATTGGGTGAGATTCGACCTTCTTTGTATCCCAAGTATTTTCCTGTAAAAGTTTCTTGAACACTTCTTCCCCCTGTAAGGAAAGGGAGAAGGGAATGTCTTCTTCCCACCCTCTAAAATGGCGGTGTCTGACTACCTAGGGGAAATAAAGCCTTGAAAAGAACAACTAATTGGATTTGCATCTTCTTGATATTTGGGGACCCAAAAAGTTCCTACTTCCACTGGGACCTGTTACCTTATCTACTTGTAAAAAAGTGGAAAAAGAATTTAAATAAAAGCCTTGCTTGGATTTTGAAAAAGACTTTAAATGCTATCAGGGACATCTTGTGGCAAAGCTTGGTACAGCAAGTGAATACTCCTGACTAAGAGACCTGCTTACAGCCCAGACCTGTCCTTGGTATTATCTAAAAGAGATAAAAAGCTGAGAGAACAGCTAGGTGGTGAAATTGCCTTTTAGGAACTGTGGAGGTGAACACTTACTGACTCTTGTTTAAAAATAGTCTCCACAAAAGGACCATCTATAACCATCCTAGAAATGGAGGAGTACCAGCAACAAATTTTGGCTAATTGTAAAGTTATATTTGAAAAAATTCTTGAAGCTACTGAGAAAATTAAATCCAGATTGAAAGACAAAGGCGCCAGCTTAAATCTACAAAAGGAAACCTTGACCCCAACTAAAGAATTTACAATTCAAAAAACAACAGAAGCAGAAGAAATTAATACCAAGACAGAGGATTTTAAAGAACAAGTACAATGTACTGAGAATTTTTACAACCAAACCCTGACTGCAACTAAAGAACTTACAACCCAAAAAGCAACAGAAGCAGAAGAAAATAATACCAAGATGGAGGGTGTTAAAGATCAACAAGCACAGCATATTGAAAATCTAGACAACGAAACAACAACCATAACATTGGACATGACTTTTTGCTTAAACCAGAAGAAACTTGAGGAAGAAGAAGACCAGACCGAATTGAAGATAAATATACTAGAGCAAATATGGAGATTTGAGCCACCAGGGCAGCAATTTAATGATTATAAATGGGCCAGTTCCTTTGGAAAATTGATAACTAGATGGTCTCCTTTGATTCAAGTAACATGTACAAGAATGAAGGGAGATATGTCTGATGATTTAAAGCAGGGGTCTTCAAACTCGGCCCTTTTATGACTCATGGACTTCAACTCCCAGAATTCCTCAGCCAGGCATGCTGGCTGAGGAATTCTGGGAGTTGAAGTCCATGAGTCATAAAAGGGCTGAGTTTGAAGACTCCTGATTTAAAGGCACTGGTATGGAAGCCTGGTTGGCATAAAAAGAAAGCTAGAGGTAGATTTAAAAAATGGGGTCCTTTAATTTATGACAGAAGATCCTAAAGTCTCAACTAATGGGTTAAAGGGAGATTTTGAGATGAAGGGAAATATGAATATAGATTTAAATATTGTGGGAATTGATAAAAATAAGGGATTAATATTTAGGATTTAGATTTATAAGGGAAAGGAAAATTAACTATTAGGAAATAACTTTGAATTATTGTTTAGCCCAGATAATATAGAAGATCGACTTGAGACAATAAAGGACACTTTATTAGTCAGTGGTGAGGTACTAGGATGAGAAATAGAAAATGTTTATGAAATAATATAAGAATATATTTAAGTAAGTAATATGTGTATTTTAGACATGATAATTTTTATGTAGTGAAATAAAGAAAATTTGGGTTACCCAAAATTTAAATATTATGGATATTAAAAGTTAAATTGGAATACCGTAATTAAAAATTGAAAATTAGGTAAAACTTAAAAACAGGACATGGATATGTATAAGCAAAAATATATTGATAAATGTTTTAACTGAGCATGTTATAATTAGAAATTTACTAGCTTAAATATGATATAGCATATGTTAAGGGAAATAAAGAAGGAATTTTTGATGATGTAACCTGAGATATGTACTAAAGATTTTGTTATTGAATATTGACTACCCAATCACCACGCTGCTTTCCAAATACTTAAATGTAAAACTGGAAAACCAAGAAAATTTGTTATATATAAAAAAGAAAGTGGTAAGGATAGGGGGAGGAAGATGTGCTCTTTCTATAAGTCACAACAGGGGGCACTTCCTTATTAGTGATTTAAAGGTAGTCCTTGCTTAACAATTGTATTTGGGATTAGCAACCCCATCACTAAGCAATATGGTCATAAAGCATGATATCACGTGACCATGCTAAATTATGACAGTAGTTGTGGCACTTCCAGTTACAACCATTTAGTGAGTCCTGCATAGTCATTAAGTGCAACATCACATGATCACCATTTTCAACCTCCTTCTGGCTTCCCCAATGACTATGCCTGTTGGAAGCTGACAGGTGAAGTTTGCAAATGTCAATCATGTGACTACAGGATGTTGTGGCTGCCATTATTGTGAGTCGGTTGCCAAGTGTCTGAATCATGGTCACGTGATTGCGTGGACCCTGTGACAGCTGCAACTACGAGGACAAATCATAAGTCTCCTCATTCAGTGCTATCATAACTTTAAATGGTCACTGAACAAGTGATTGTTAACTGAAGACTATCTGTCCTCAGAAGATACTTCTGTTGTCATTCATCCATCACACTGATATAAGAATTATTAGGGCAGGCTTTACATTGCCCCAGCAATGGTTGGTTGGTGTTAGAAGCTGTTATAAGTGAGGAAATGGCCACTATTTGTAACCTAAGATTCCATAAGAAACAGTGTCATACAATACTGCAGAAACAGATTTCACTCAAATAACTGTTCTCCAAATGTCACATCATTTCCATTATTCCACTGTAAAAGCATTTCTTATGCATAGCAATCTGCCTTTGCAGACCTAAGCACATTTGTGCAATACTTGAAAACATTCCAAATATAAACTGCCAAAGAACTGCAGAGAAAAGAAAACAGTGAGATGGGTTGGAAAAGAGTCCCTAGAGAATACTGAAGTCAAAGGAAATCAGTGCTGTGGTGCTCCCCTACTTAGCATCCTAGAAACCAACAATGACAACAGTTAAGTGATTTATGTCAAGCACCAGTTTAAAACATTGTTCATAGGTGAAGATTTCAGGGATCTTGTTTGTCTCTAGCCCCACTGTGAACATATATTCTCATTCATTGTTTTACATATGTAAGACATAATTCTTCTCTATGAATGCACCAGAGAATAGCAACAAGCAGACACGCAGTAACCCACTCCCACATATGTACAGCAGTAACTAAAGTTTACTGGAGGTGAAATATGCCCCATTGTCATTATTAGCCATTGCTATCTTTATCTTCCATTAGTTGGTCTAATTCCATTGATATCAGTGATCATTACTATTTATTGAAGTGACATGTTGCATAGGTTAACCATTTGTGAAGTGAAAAAGTTCCTTTTTCCTTCTGTTCTGAATCCTTCACTATTCAACTTTACTGGATTAAGATACTTGGGGGGGAGAGGGAAAGATAAAGAGAGAAACCTCCGTATCTATTTTTCTCTATCATGCAAAGATGTATATAACTTTATTGGCTTCTCCTTATTCTGCTATTTTTTTGTTCCCTAATGTATATCACCCCAAATGCTGACATCTTTCCTTGTATGGGAGTTACACCAGCCTTTTCATCCAGATCATGATTCAAGCTTGAAGGACAGCAGGTAGAAATTCAAGGACACCATTCTTTAATAAGCTATGGTAGAAAGTCAGCAGACCTCAACTCTCCAATTTCAAACTTTGTGTTTCTTTATCTGCCTGAAATCTTGACAGACAGAGAGCTGGTCACTTATCCTGAGGGGAAAGGGTGACAGTTGACATCTGAATATTGTTCTTGTAACGAAACTGTGTCTGGGCTCTTTCCAACCCTCACTGCATTATTTGCTTTGCTGTTTCTACACTTTTTCAACCTTTTAAGATGCAGAACTTAACAAACCACCCAGGGTGATTAGAAGATAGATAGATAGATAGATAGATAGATAGATAGATAGATAGATAGATAGATAGATAGATAGATAGATAGATAGATAGATAGATAGATGATAGATAGATAGATAGATAGATAGATAAGAGAGATGATACAATAATTACAAATTATTGTAATTTGTAATTTGTTTTCTTTTTTATTTCTTTTCTAATTGAGTTAATTGGCACACAGATTTTTCTTGTTGGCCTAGCAACCCCAAAATTCACTCCAGGACTTAACCTTATTTACAGTATATACCATTACAGTATTTTTCCCCCTGTAGATCTCAATTCAGCAGATTTCAATTGCAATAAAGAAAATTTTATTTTGGACTCCACCCCTAATGGATCACGGAAGCACCTCTCAGCCTAACTTTTGAACCACTAGTTTAAATTGTTCCACATTAGGTTGTTGTTCACATTTTTGCTCTATCTCTTATGATTCATTATGGCATGCAGTGTCTCACTCTTGACTTAGCTTTGCTATTAATTTCTGGATTGTAACGTCCTACAGTTCATCAATGTCCACTATCCTGATCACAGTCTGTTGTAAGGCAAAATGTAGTTTGCTTTCTATTTAGTCAATAAAAACAAAACAAAAAAGCCCACTGCCATTGTTCATCGCCTCTACTCAAAAAGAGAGCGAGGGAGAAAATAATACAGACAGTAAATTGTTCGTCTCAGCTGGAAAGCTCTGTTCAGCCGCACTCCGTGTCACTTGTGAGGATATTGTGTGATTGGTTAACAGCCTTTATGGCTTTTATGAAGAGGAAAAGGGGAGGAGGGGGCTGAAGGGAAAGCTTTCTCCAGGCGATTCACAGTCACAGATACAAGTTGCTGTTTTGTATTCCCTGTATGACTTTGTACTGGAAGCAGCCAGCCCCGGGAACTTGCTCCCTTCTGCAGATGCCAAGTGTTTGATGAAGACCGCTCCTTGTTTAAGTTCAAAGAACATGCAAGGTTCTCGCTTCCCCCCAACGGAGCAGCTGCCAGCGCCTCAGTCATTGACAGAGTCACTGAAATAATACATACTGTCATGGTCTATTTGCACAAGGCCCAAGTTTCCTTTGGGGGATTTACCTGTGACTGTCACAGTTGAAAAGTGCTCACCGTTGGGAACGTGCATCCGTTAAGCATCCAGAGCAGCTTACAAATGACTGTCACAACCAAACTTGTGGGACTAGGCCAGGGGTAGGCAACCTCGGCTCTTTTATGACTCCTGGACTTCTATGCTGACTCAGGAATTCTGGGAGTTGAAGTCCAGGAGTCATAACAGAGCCGAGGTTGCCTACCCCTGGGCTAGGCTTTGGACATAAGCACCAAGGGGAAAAAAGCAAATTTTTTAATGGGGATTGTGCGACAACTCTGTCAGGCAACACTGAAGAGCAGTACACACACCTAAGTACTTGTTCCAGCAGGAGGGAGCACTTGGCAGACTTTGGATGATCAAAGAAGTTCAAAAGATTGGCCCTGGTTAATACAGGTAGTCCTTGACTTACAACTATTTGTTTAGCGACCGCTTGAAATTACTGAAAAAAGTAATTTATGACTGTTTGAGGACAGTTGCAGCATCCCCATGATCAAAATTCAGATACTTTACAACTGGCTCATATTTATGACGGTTGCAGTGTCCCGGCATCACGTGATCCCCTTTTGTGACCTTCTGACAAGCAAAGTCAATGGGGAAGCCAGATTCACTGAACAACCTTGTTACTAATTTAACAACTGCTGTGATTCACTTAACAACTCTAGCAAAAAAAGGTCATAAAAATGGGACAAACCTCACTCAACAACTGTCTCTCTGAGCAACATAAATTTTGGGCTCAGTTGTGACCATAAGTCGAGGTCTACCTGTAGCTGAATAGTTGAACTGCCTACAAAGTTCAGGGATGCCCAGCCAAGTGGAAAGTTGATCAGGAAGGCAATGCTAACTATATCCACGTGGCTGCCCAAAGAACTGTGTGGAATCAATCACCTGGAAAAACACATCTTTACCTTTACTTAGTACTTAAAACAATATTGAGATGAGGTTAACAAGTGGTCATTCAATGCTATTATATTTCAACCCTTCAACCCTGTAATCCTCCAGATAGGTTAGGTCTACAACTCCAAGAAAGCCAAAGCTGAGTACATCTAGATGACCCAAATCAGGGAAAGTTGGCATGCAAATTATTAAACTGATCTGGTGCTTACCAAAATGGCTGATATTCAACACCATATATCTAAGCCATTTAAATTCTGCAACATAACTTAGGATTTTGTCCCTGAAGAGCTGTCCTCTCCAAAATTCTGCCTGTTTTGTGCGTCCATCATGAGAAGGGATTTGTTGCCTCCCCCTGAGAAGGGGAGGGGGAGATATTAAGAAGATGGGGATCCAGAGGCAAATTCTTTGGTAGCAGTCCCATCCTGCTGGGAAATTTATCCTCTGAGATCCAGAGGCCCAGATGCCACTCAGTTACACTACAGAAAAGCAATGAAGATGGTGCATTTCAATTGTTCTTATGTGGGACATAAGGATAATCTCACTGAGTGGTTGCTGTAGATGTTTGATGTTGAAAGGTTAATATATAATTAATATTAAGTTTAGCTTTAATTGGTGGCATAAATGTTTGGTTGCCTTTAACAATTGTAGGGGTTATGTTTTCACGAGTTGTGAGTCCCCAAAACCTCTGTGTTATGTATTCACTTATAATTCATATTATATGTATTCATTATTTACATTGTTATGAATTGTTGTAATAGAGTTTAACAGGGCTGAGGTAAAAGCCGCGGCAGCTTTTGACAGCTGTCAAAAGCTGCCGGACAGAACCACGCAGGCGCAACCGACTGACAGTTCTGCACGCGCCTCCACTGACAGCTCCGAGCTGTCAAAATCTGCCGGTTCCGATTGGAGGAGACAAACGGCGCGGGAACCAGCTCAGCCCTGATTGGCTAACCTTCTGACAGCTGCCAGTATAAATAGATGTCATGTTCTTCTGTTGTTTGCCTGGTTCGGAATAAAAGGTTAAATCGTTAACCTGCTGTCTCGCCTGCTTCTTTAAAGCACTGGCGACGAAGGTGGGATGCCTGCTTGCCTAAGCTGAAGTCACTACCTAAGGGGAGAAGAGATTTTTTCCCTTAGCCCGAGCTAGTCACTCGCTGAAGTCACTCGGAAGCCGAACTTCCGTACAACGCAAGCAGCTGCACCCACGGCTTACAGACAGCATGACGAACCATGGCCACATTCGAGAGTTCAACACCCGCCACCCAGAAGGTTGGGAATCTCATCTGGGCCAGGTAGAAGGATACCTGGTGGTTAAGAAGATTACGGACGACCGGGCCAAGGCAGCCGCCCTCCTCTGGCTCAGCGGCCCCGCTGTCTATGATGCCGCTGTGGGAATCTTCACTCCTGAACCGATCGCCACGATCTCCTATGCCGATCTCACCGAGGGGCTGAGTAAATACTTCATGCCCCTCAAGTCAGAACTTTTCTGGAGGGTAAATTTCGCCCGAAAACTACAGCTTCCTGACGAGCCAGCAAATGACTTCATAACCCGGGTCAGACACGCCGCACGGCGGTGTCGGTTCCCGGACTTAGAAGACCGAATTCAGGACCAAATCGTCATAGGGCTCAAAGACGAGCGGCTGAGGAAGAAGCTGATCGCCAAGCCAGAAATGACAATGACCGATGTGGCGAGGGAAGTCATTGCATATGAGGACAGCCACGGTGACAACCATCGTTCACCTGACAGCGGGCCCAGTGGGTCCGTGCACCAGGAGGACGGCGGGTTCAGCGGTCCCGAGGAAGATGACGGCTCCATGGACATCGATGCGGTACAGCGGCGGTTCAAAAAGCTCAGGCTGCAACGCAACTACAGAGGGGGGCCTGCCAACAATCAGAGGGGCGCTAACTTCCAGCCAAACAGGGCCAAGTGTGCCAGCTGCGGGGGAAGCCACCCAAGAGTAACGTGCCGGTTCCGCAGTGCCAAATGCCACGGGTGCGGAAAAACAGGTCACCTCAAAGCCGTGTGCCGCAGCCGGAGCCGAGAAAATCTGCATGAACTGGAAGTGACAACCGCAGGTATGAGCCAACACACACCCAGGGCCAGGCACAGTTCCAAACCCCTAGTGCTTAATGTGAGGGGAAGGGCGGGGGAATACACAGTCCACAGCACTCTTAAGCCCAAAGTCAAGGTGGACGTTCTGATTCATGGAATTCCCTGTGAGATGGAAGTGGACTCTGGGTCCTCCGTCTCACTCATTTCGTGGCAAACCTACAGGGACATTTGTAACCAAAGTAGAAAACGGCCCGCCCTTCGACCCACCAAACTCCGCCTAGCTGATTTTCAGAAAACACCCATTAAACTCCGGGGGAAGGGCTCCATCCCCGTAGAGTTCAAACAATTTAAAGGATCCCTCCCTATATTAGTAACCCAGGAAAACAGAATCAGCCTGCTAGGATTAGACTGGTTTGAGGCGCTAGGGATAGCGTTGACAGGCATCAACGCCGTTCAGCTGTCAAACTTAGAATCCGTCTGCCTTCAATTCGCGGACGTTTTTGACAGCTCGCTAGGAAAGTACACAGGACCACCTGTATCACTAAAACTAAACCCTAATGTAATGCCTGTCAGAATCAAGGCAAGAAGAGTTCCCTTCGCCTTGAGAGAAAAAATAGAAGCGGAACTAGACCGATTAACTAACTTAGGAGTCCTCGAACCTGTAGAAGGGGCAGAGTGGGAGACACCCATAGTGACCCCAATTAAGCCAAATGGCCAAATAAGATTATGTGCCGACTATAAGGCGACACTCAACCGCGCATTAAATGCCCATGCCTACCCGGTCCCGGCTGTCAAAGACATCCTCGCGGCCATTAAGTCAGGCGCCATTTTTGCCAAGTTAGACTTGGCGCAGGCGTATTTACAGCTGCCTGTCACCCCTGACACCGCCTTAGCTCAGACAATCGTCACCCACAAGGGAGCATTTAAAATTAACCACCTTCAATTCGGCATCTCTGCAGCCCCGGGGATCTTCCAAGAAATCATGGAAAAAACACTTAAAGGGATCCCCGGGGTCTGTCCATATTTCGATGACATCCTAATTGCAGGGGAATCAGAAAAAGACCTAGCTGACAAATTAACAAAAGTGCTTCTTAGATTCAGGGAAGCTGGCCTCAAATTAAAACGAGACAAATGCTCCATTGGGGTGCCTTCAACAGAGTTTTTAGGATTTAAAATTGATGCTAAGGGAATTCACCCCACTGAGACAAAAATAAAAGCCATTAAAACAGCACCAACCCCTAAAAATAAACAAGAACTGCAAGCCTTCCTAGGGTTAGTTAATTTTTATCATACCTTCCTGCCCCATAAAGCCTCCATTGCCAAACCCCTACACAGGCTTTTAGATAAAGGCAAACCCTGGGACCGTCAAAATGAAGGCTCTGGCCAGAAGCTATGTCTGGTGGCCAGGATTAGACAAGCAAATTGAAACACATGTAGCCGGCTGCTATTCCTGCCAACTTGTTAGAGCCGCCCAGCCACACGCCCCCATACACAGATGGGAAACTACAAAGACACCCTGGTCTCGTATCCACATAGACTATGCGGGTCCATTCCAGGGACAATCATTCCTAATAGTCGTGGATAGCTATTCGAGGTGGTTGGAGGTGGCACCAGTGACTAGCACAACGTCAGCAGCCACAATACAAGTTCTAACAGGGTTGTTCGCAACACATGGGCTTCCAGATGTAATAGTCTCTGATAACGGCCCCCAATTTACTTCCTACGAATTCCAGAGTTTCACAACGGCGAACTCTATTAGGCACACCACCACGGCTCCGTTTCACCCATCCTCGAACGGCTTGGCAGAGGTGATGGTAAAATCAACCAAAGAGGCACTGCGGAAAATCATCTCCGGCAACTGGCACCGCAGACTGGCCCAATTCTTGTTATCTCAACACACCACCCCATGCACAACTACGGGGAAATCTCCAGCAGAGCTCCGCTGGGGCAAAAGACTAACTACCAGACTAGACCGCCTACATCCTGACAGATCCCCTCCAGACCCAGAACTGCCCCTCCAGCATAGAACTCTCAGCACAGGGCAAGCTGTCTGGGCAAGAAGCTATGGGGGGGGCAACAAATGGACACAAGGGGTTGTCATTGAACAAACGGGGCCCCTATCATACATCATAGACACTGGACACAATTCCCACATCCGCAGACACATCGACCAACTCCGGCGGCGCAGCCCACAAAATATGGGGGAAAGGGGGAACAACGAAATGCAGGCAGAAGCCCCACAGCTAACACTTTCACACCGCAACCCCCCCGATCAGAATGTACCATTTCAAGACCCCACTCCAAACGACGCTGAAACAACGGAACCAGACCCCTTGACCCCTGAACCAGTCATCGAGTTGCCTGGGGAAAAGGAACAACCAGCTGAGACGACCCCCCGGCGCTCCGAAAGGATAAAAAGACCCCCCGCCTACTTACAAGACTTCGAATGGGGAAACCCAAAAAAGAAACAGTTGGGGAAAAATCAACTCAATCAGAGGGAGGGGTAAGGGGTGTTATGTATTCACTTATAATTCATATTATATGTATTCATTATTTACATTGTTATGAATTGTTGTAATAGAGTTTAACAGGGCTGAGGTAAAAGCCGCGGCAGCTTTTGACAGCTGTCAAAAGCTGCCGGACAGAACCACGCAGGCGCAACCGACTGACAGTTCTGCACGCGCCTCCACTGACAGCTCCGAGCTGTCAAAATCTGCCGGTTCCGATTGGAGGAGACAAACGGCGCGGGAACCAGCTCAGCCCTGATTGGCTAACCTTCTGACAGCTGCCAGTATAAATAGATGTCATGTTCTTCTGTTGTTTGCCTGGTTCGGAATAAAAGGTTAAATCGTTAACCTGCTGTCTCGCCTGCTTCTTTAAAGCACTCTGAGTGACAGCGAGGGATAAAATGTTGCGATTAAAAAAAATTAAACAAATGTGTTGCCATCCACACTCAGTTTCCTGGGAGGAAATCCTATTTAATTTTATTAGTCTTGCATCCAAGAATCCTTTGAAAGAATTCTCCCTGGAGGATGAGCAAAGTCCCAAAACCTGAACTATCCAACGTGGCCTGAAGAACTAATGCTTGGTATCCAACCGCAGTGAAGATGTGAAATCATGGCTTGAGTCTGCAGAAATACCAAGACATTAAAATTCAAAGTCAGAAAGATAGTAGGCATAGAAAAGCTAGCCTGCAGAGGAAACCCCATTGAAAAAACAGGAGGAAGATTTCTATTATGGGTTTTGTGCCAGTTAGTTGCAGCTGGGGAAAGGTGGGGGCCTCTGGAGACTGGAACATAAAATCCTCCCATTTGTAACAGGCCATTGCCAGAGAAACATCTGGTATTAGCACAGCTGCCCTGTGGTTGCACAGTGCTTGATGTATGAACTCATTTATGTCTGGGCCCCTAACTTTCTCTGATATTTCTTTTTCTCTTTTCTTAGTTCCTGCCTTTCTTGAATGTGACTTTGGATTCTCTCCTGCCTCAACTTTTCTAGTCCTTTGAATGGCTTGCTGTATATATCTCTCTGTAACAACCTGCATGCTGTGGTTGATAGATGCTATAAAGGGCAGTAAAAACTCAGGAACCCAACCAAAGGACTAGCCTCTTGTTGCATTTCAGATTCCATATGAAGTGTGTGTGTTTTTTTCTTCCTATTTAGAATCTTATCTATGAACTTCTCTCTCTTTTTTTTCCCTTCCTGAGTGATTTCTATGGTACACAATAAATAGTATATGAGCAATGTAAATGGAAGTGCCTGTGAATGTGCATACACACACATACACACGAGCACATATTGTTCCTAAGGAGAGGAGAGGAGGATTGATTTGATAGTATTATATTTTTATATCCTGACTTTATATTCATACACATATAGCCATACTGAGAAATATGAACAATAACACTGGAAATAGTCTTCAGATCTTCAGGATTTACTTTTGCAATTCACTACTGAATCTGCCAGACTTCCTGAAAATTACTGTTTCTCCTGCAATAGAGAATCTCACCGAAATTGGAAATGTTCACTAGTTTCCCACCTAGTGATGTAACACAGATTCCCGCTGGTTCTAAGAAAGCTCTTCTGTGACGGTTAGGAACTGCTTTCACATGTCTCAGTTCCTTATCATGTGGGAAAGCACCATTCTGTATGTCAGACATCTCTTAATGTGAAGAATAAGGAAGAGGAGCCATTTTGGTGTAGTGGTGAAGGCACCGGGCTTGAAACCAGGAAAGCTTAAATTCTAGTCCACCCTTAGGCCCAAAGTCAGCTGGATGACCTTGAGCCAGTCACTCTGTCTCGGTCCCAAGAAGGAGCCAATGGCAAACTACTTCCAGAAAATGTCTATGGAGATTCTCAGTCATCCAGGTCATAGTTATCCCAAAGGTGCTTTTTCACAAGGCAACTGGACTTCCTTGTTTTTTCCTTGAAGATGTTTCGCTTCTCATCCAAGAAGCTTCCTCAGAGCTCTTGGATGTGAAGCTTCTTGGTTGAAGAGCAAAACGTCTTCAAAGAGAAAATAAGGAAGTCCAGTTGCCTCGTGAAAAAGCACCTTTGGGATACCTCCAGAAAACCTTGCCAAGAAAACTGCAGGGATTAATCCAGGCATTCACTAGGAGTCAACACTGACTTGAAGACACTTGAAGGGGGAAGGAAAGATGACCACATTGGAGATATGCTGTTATTGGGAGGCAACTCAGATAGACACCATCCTGTTTCACTGAACTAGGTATGATCAGGAGGATGAGGCACAGCCCAATCAAACTTGCAAAATTATTTATGCTAAACCAATCTCAGTGCAAGTAGTTTTAGGTTTTCTGTGGAGTTAATTCTTTGATCTTGTGTTTACCTTGTTGGGCTAACATTTAACTTTTGCCATTTTCTAAAACCAAAGCTCTTTTCTTATGCCTATGAATAGAAATGTTTAGACGATATTGATCAGATTTGCTATCTATTGACAGGCCAATCTCCTATGAGCCTAAACTAAATCTCATTGAGAAAACAAGGAAGGCCAGATTCTCACTGGACATATAGATAGGAAATAATGCCTTTGGTGTTGCTGCATGTGCTAGGAATTGCCGGAAACAAACGAACAAAAAATTTAGAGCCTATTTAGGGGGAAAAGACAGCTGTGTTCTTGTTTGGAAGATCCAAAAGAAGAGTCAATGAAATATGTTAAACATGGGGAAAGGAAAAAGCACAAAATGATTGCTGAAAAATTAAAATCATGCTTAACAACTCGTGTTGGGAAATAAATAAATGTTAGACAAATAACATCACTTACAGGCTGCAATTTCAAGTTTGCAACTAAAAAAAACAACCCTAAAATGATATGGCTGGAGAGACTAATGAAAAATTCATACATTTTTAATAATTTACACCATTGGACCACTGACCTTAAAGTCTTGTGTTAAAAATTAAGAACCTCATGGAAATATTATTTTATACACTGAGAATGTGACCTTAAATGCATAATGTAAGCCTTAACACAAAAAAACCTTCACCTTTTGCAATTAGAAAGGAAGAGTTTATTGTCATAAACACACATCATATGCTTTAAATGTGTTCCCCCACCAAAGCCATATAAATCAAAGAACAAGCATGTTGATACAAAACCTAGAATACTTATTTATGAAGGCAAATTCAACTGACTTTAGATTTCACTGAATACTTAAAACCAGTGTTTAGCAGCTCTGGGGAATAAAAACGAAAGGCAGGTACATTTATAAGGTTTTGCCCTTTTTTAGTGCAAAAATAATTTTAAAATATATAACACCAGGAATGATAGGGTTCCAAAGAGGTTTAAATCAGTCCAAGGGTCCTTTAAGCATACGTTTCTCAAATTCTGCAGCTTTCAGGACTATCTACTTTTCTACAGGTAGTCCTTGACTTACGACCACAACTGAGCCCATAATTTCTGTTGCTAAGCAAGACATTTGTTCAGTGAATTTTCCCCATTTTACGACTTTTCTTACCAGAGTTGTTAAGTAAATCACTGCAGTTTTTAAGTGAATAACAGGGAGGTGTTCTGGCTTCCTTAATGACTGTGCTTGTCAGAATGTCGTAAAAGATTTTAAACCTGAACTTTTTTTACTAGGCACAATGCCAGAAAAGTTTGATAAACAAAATGTATATTTAGCATTACATGTATTAACTGCAGCGAGGATTCTATTTGCACAGCCCTGGAAAAAAATGAGACAACATTATCGGAGGAAGCGATAATTAAGAAAATATTGGACTGTGTGGAAATGGACAGACTTACATTGAGAATCAAAGGAAAAGAAGACACAGTATACTTTCAAACATGGAACTAATTTTACCAATGATTAGAAAAGCGGGATTGTTAAGTCGGGTTTGTGAATCAATGAGACGCAGACGTATGGCAGCAAAGGGTCTTTATTAGATCGTAGTGTGGTCTGAACTGGGGGGAACAAAGGTTACCTGGCTTGCTTTATACCTGTCCAGGTGAATGCCTGGCCAATAGGTTTAAACTCAGGTTTCCCGCCGGTGGACCAGCCAATCCCTTTAAATCTGGCTTCCCGCCGAATGCTGTTCCTGCACAGAGCTGTCCAGCTCCGCGCCTCCTCATGCGGCTGCTACACGTGTATGCCAGCCCAGCATACACTACAGGGATAGTGAGTAACAACTTAACCTTTATGACTAGGCAAAATTAACCCAGACAACACGTTGTTTATTAAGCACAGATAAATTGTAATGATAGAAAACTAATAAAATGTTTGGTTTGTTTGTTTGTTTAAAAAAAAAGAATGTCGTAAAAGATGATCACATGACCCCGGGACACTGCAACCGTCATAAATATGAGTCAGTTGCCAAGTGTCTGAATTCTGATCACATGACCATGGGACAATGCAGCAATGGTCGTAAGTGTGAAAAGCGGTCATATGTCACTTTTTAGTGCTGTTGTAACTTTGAACGGTCACTAACAGTTACAGTTGTACGTCAAGGACTACCTGTCCTCTTCTGGCGTACTGTTCTGTACCAGCCTGCTACCGGCCCTGCATCAAAAGCAGGGACAACCCCTTTACAAACGGCAAGAGGCTGGAATAAAGCCTGCCAAATTTATTCACATAAAACAGAGCAAGACAAGACACCAACCATAAAACATGAGCTAAGAAACAGGAACTATCCAAGCGGTTGCCTTCAGCAAACCAGCCCTCCCACACATTCCCCTTAAATACAGTTCAGGGCGTGGCCTCTCTCTGCCTCCTTCCGAGGTGCCCCATTGCCTTTCTCTGTTTACTCCTGATTGACTGCCTCCTGCGTCGGGCGTCCTTGAACAGGGCCAGCTGTGGGTCATCTTCATCCACGCTGTCAGGCTCACACAGCTGGGTCTGCATCGTGACCAGATGAGAGGGGCCTTGCTGGGGGCTCTCATCAAGCTGTCCAATCCCCTCAGCAAGCTCTTCAACACCCCCCTCCTCCTCCTCTGAGTCGTCTGACCCAACTGCCGAACCCACAGGCTGACCCTGAATCACAACACGTACCAGGAATAGGGTGCATTGTTTTGTGAAGCCTGCTACAGAATTCTACTTGAAAAATACATTCTTTTTCTGTTTACCCAGATAATTTGTAATCTGGCGGAGGGAAGCTTAAGATAAGCTAAAGGCATCTACTTGTGCTTTTCATCAAACTAACACGAGGCAGTTTCAGCCCAAATCAGTGCCTGACAGCAAAGATTGCTTGGATAAATTGAACTAAATTGAAGCTTAATCCGCCAAAAGCAAAAATGTTAATAGGACCAATAAGGACCCAGACTGACGGCTGCCTTATTCTATCCAGGCTATGCTGGCTCAGGAATTCTGGGAGTTGACGTCCACGAGTCATAAAAGAGCCAAGGTTGCCTACCCCTGTACAGACCTGGGTGCTCTGAAGGTTCATAATATTATTCATATTAAAGATGGGCTGAATCCCACCCCTTAAATTTGCAATATTTTTAATGCTACCAAGAAAGAATTTTTAAATGGAGCTTTCAGTGGGGTAACATTAATTTCCTGATCACAGAACCATCAGCTGATTGTGCAACATATGTGGACAGCTGATCGCTATTATAGGAATAGTGATGAAGATGGAGACTGAAGAAGTGAATGGCGATGGTTGTGGGAGACAAAGTTATTAAAATAAAATGATCTCTCCTTTCTCTCACTCTTCCTACCATGAATGAATATTAGATGAAAACACTAGTATGTCACTAACTTAAATGGAAGATATAGCCAGAAATGTTTTTTATGAGCTTTGGTTCAAGGAATCCATATCTGTGTCCCTATGGAGCCTGTCAATTAAATCTTGATAGCATTCAGAATCCATCATCATAATGTTATATGTCTGGAGTCCTTGTTCCTCTCTGAGTTTGGTCGTTTGCTGACAGATGTTTTATTACCATAAGAATTTCCTTGATAACAATTGCCACAGAGTCTTGGCTGGGCAGATTTCTGAAAAGGTAGCCCCCTCTTCAGAACCCAGCCAGATACATGCCAGGTTAGTTGTTTCATCCACAAGCGGATCCCGGATGACAGGAAGCTTATTATAGACCAGGGCTAGGTAACCTTGGCTCTTTTATGACTCGTGGACTTCAACTCCCAGAATTCCTGAGCCAGCTGTCTTATTCTATCCAGGCTATGCTGGCTCAGGAATTCTGGGAATTGAAGTCCACAAGTCATAAAAGAGCCAAGGTTGCCTACCCCTGTTATTGGGTATTTGGTAGTACCTGGCATTTGGTAGTAGCAACACTGTCCAGGGTCCCTAAAAGTCCATTGAGCAGATATCAAGGCTGGGATCAAGGATCTGGAATGTGAATCAATTACAAAAAAATGGCCTCACAGTCCCTGAAAGTGGCACCCTTCTTGTCTCCCAGCATACTTCTCCAACCCCCACTACCATCATAATGACTTTGGCCTATCTACAACCCTCAAACAGTAGCTCCACCCCCATTTCCAGGCCTCCCAGTTGTCTGACCCAGAAGCCACTGACTGTCCTCAGCAGATATCCTTGGGAAAGTCATTCAGGTAGTCCTCAATTTACAACCCTTCATTTAGTGACCATTCAAACTTACAACAGCACTGGGGAAAAAAGTGATTTATGACCACGCTCAGGACTGTTGCAGCATCCCTATGGTCACATGATCCAAATCTGGATGCTTGGCAACTGGTTCATTTTTATGACGGTTGCAGCATCCTGGGGTCTTGTGTTCAACCTGACCAGCAAAGTCAACAGAGCAGCCATATTCACTTAACCATCATGATACCCACTTAACAATTGTGGTGATTCATTTAACATTTGTAGCAAGGAAGGTCATAAAATGGGGCAAAACTCATTAAGCTACCATCTCACTTTGAATAAAAATTTTGGACTTGATTGTGGTCGTAAGCCGAGGGCTACTTGTACTTGCTTTCACTTTTATCTTCTGCTGCATTTCTTTCCATTTGTTGATCAGTAGCCATCTATGCCTTTCCTTGCTTGTAATGCCAGGGTATTAGTAAATAGGTAGCAAACACTGGTTTCTGCTCAGTCTCTTTCTCGCATACCTCTCAGCATGCTTTGGTCAACCTCTGCAGTCTTGGATTTCCACCTCAGACCTGAATGCTACCATTTATACCACTTGTGAGAGTTCTTTGCTTTCCAAAAAACTGGACACAACACAGCATAGCAAAACTACATAATGTTTTTTCCCAAAGGTGCTTTTTCAAGAGGCAGCTGAACTTTCTTGTTTTTCTTTGAAGACGTTTCGCTTCTCACCCAAGAGGTTCTTCAGCTCAGAGCTGAAGAAGCTTCTTGGATGAGAAGCAAAACATCTTCAAAGAAAAACAAGAAAGTCCAGTTGCCTCTTGAAAAAGCACCTTTGGGACAACCATGACCTGGAAGACTAAGAATCTCCATAAACATTTACATAATGTTTTATTGCAACAGTCACCTTCTCAACCACAGTCTATTTCTCTGGGTCAACTCCACCCTTCTAGGATCGACAAGGTGTTATTGTCACATAAATAAGTCTAATAGTCAGTCTTTTATACTCAGTCTTTTAATACCCAATTCAGATCAAATTCTCAGCCTTCAAAGTAGACTTCAACCTTTACCTTTTTCACAAACAATCTTACACAAGTTGGGATGAGGTGCTGCTTTGGTATGGTTGTTCCTTTTTCTAGTTGCTACTGAGCTCCCGGCAAACCTCCAAGCTCTGGAGAGGACACACACAAACACAGACACACACACACACACACACACACACAGAGAGAGAGAGAGAGAGAGAGAGAGAGAGAGAGAGAGAGAGAGAGAGAGAGAGAGAGAGGATATAACGTTCCCCATAGCTTGCAATTCTGGCAATTAAAAGAAAGTCTTGCTTGCTTGTGATAGCTGCCAATTTCCAGAGGTTGCCTCTGCTTTCCCTTCTCTATGTCATTGGCAATCGCCTTTCCTGCTACATGGACCTCTTCCTCCCATTTTGTTCTAGCATTTGTTTTTTGAGGCTGCCTCTGGATCTCAGGACATCCGTGAAAATACCAGGATGTGGCTCAATTATCCCAGCAAGCTGCAACACCAGCTTAGCTGCCTGCGAGTGGAAATAGATGAAGGGAAAGGAAGTTTGCATGACTGCAACTCTTTTTGAAAAGAGCAGCCAGCAACTCCAACTTCACTCCTTCGTATTGCCCTTCCTTAGCCTTTTTTTTAACTTATAAAGCCATAAATTAAATTAAAATGGTGGATTCCTGAGGAGCTACTTACCTTCCTAGAAACCTATCCATATGTTTATGATGTTCCTGAATGGCCTGCTTGAATGTTCTGGAAGATAAATGATTGGTTCCCAATGTGTGGCCTTTGTTAGTCTAACAAGGCTAAATTATTTGTTCCCAGAAAAGCACCATTTACAGAAGTTAGCCCACTCCAATCCTGTGGTGAATTGAGACTGAAACTCTTGCAACTCACCAGTGCGCAATTCTTGTTTGATGTCACAGATCCGTGACAACTGGTACTTAAATGCAGAGCAAATGGATGGAGTAACTGCCAATAGAGAGAGTTGGAAAAGATGGCAGATTTCTAGATCTCTCTTGATAAAATTTCTTTCCTCTTTCAAGGTGCAAACAAGACCGAGGCAAAGAAGGACAAAATGGTTGTCCCCATAGTTGGAAGGGAAAGTGGTGAATAGAAATGAAGCAGAAAATCATGTATCTCATATTTGAATGCAAGCTTATCTAATTTTACTTTTTTTTCTGAACCAATACAGAAACTTCAATTATCCACTGAAATCCAGGCATCTCCAAATTTTATTATGTAAGTCACCAATTATATATCACATCTACACAAAAATGCATATATTCATGAACAGCATGAACAAAAATGCATTATATAGAGAAAATTAACTGCAAATACAGTGCTCATCAGACAAAAATGCAAGCAAAATGTTTAAGAAATATGCAGGCAAGATATCTAACGTATGCAGGATCTGAAGGAAACATACAGGCTTTAACAAGCAGCCATCCTAAATTCTAAGCTGGAAATGATGTAACAATAAAAGAAATAAGAAGAATACAGGTTTGTCTAGGAACCAAAAAGCTGGAGGAAGAGTCAATAATAAAATGAGTATTTTTCTTGCGTACCACAATATTCAAAATTTAGTGTGAACTTTTTTTCCAAATAATAAATGTGGAAGTAGCATAGACTGAATATATTAATAAGGAAATTCAAAAAGATTAGCAAAGCTAACAGAACTCAATACAGGTTATTTTCCCCATCCCATTTCATGAGTCCCCAAATCAAATGGACTTTAAAAAAAATCAGGCAATGAACTGAGTGATCAGGGAGATTTTAACAATTCTGCTAGAGGTGTTTTTTTTACAGGGCATGACTGTTTCCCAGGTCAGATGCTCTATCCCAGTAGTCTTAAAAAAGACAAACAGAAACTTCCCAGAAAGGCATGCCAAAGTTTTGCACTCCTCAGAAATACCCAGAGTGCTTTCTTTCTAATGCGCTGAACACTACCTTACAACATTCTGTATTCCAGAGATCCATGGCAGTCACCTTCTCATTGGTCCCCTTGACCCCTACAAAGCTTTGGAACTGTTTCTTAAAGGTACAGAGGTTAATAAGCCCCTTTCTTCTGGGAAACAGGCAGTGCTTACTTTTTTCCCAGAGAGATTTCAGGAGAACAGTGGCCAAGCTTGCTCTAAGCTTCTTTCTATTCTGTAGTAGATATGAATTTTCATTATAGTTTTATGCTATTTTACGATTTTATATCTATTTTTGTTTTTATTTGCTGTGAGCTGCCCTTGGGCACTTTTAGAACAGGAATGGCAGGAGATAAAATTTGAAATAAATGGAATAAAATCAGCACCCTGGTCCCCCGTCATCCAGTTCTCTGTAGCAAACAACCCCTTTCCAAGGACATTGAGTAGCAAAACTTTCTTTCAAAAAAAAGAAGTTAGAAGTCTAGCCTCCACCTAGGAAACAGAAATAGGTGATAATGCAAACCAATGCTTCAGTTTGCATTATCTGAGCAGTGAAACAGGCCCACAGTCACGAGCCTGTGGCCAAATGTAAAATCATGCCAAGCTCAGAATAGAAATAATCAATCCGATTTTCACTTGATAACTGCTTAGAAGTGGAACTGGGAGAAGGAATTCCACTCAGGAAAAAGCTTAATTATGCCAGTCATTATGAAACCAACCCCTACTATTCCATCATGAAACATGGAAGCCATAAACAGTGGGAAATGGGTGGCAAAAGGAACTTTAGATTGTCTTATCTGAATAAGAAATATCATTCAGTCCTGTGTTGTTGATGCCGATCAGTAGAGGGTCTTCAGTGTTTCAGAAAGGGGATTCTCTGGATGTTCTTGGAACGGCCAAAGACTGAACACTGAATCAAAGACCTATGAAGAATGTACTCCACCACCAAAGTATGATATCAGTAGGAATAAGATAGGAGGTCCTTAAGCTAGCTTAGCCTGATGACAGTGTAATCATGTCTATACTCCTGCATCAGTCCAATTAGGTAGACCAGACCAGAAAATCAACTCTTTAGGGAGGCTAAAACTATTTTTTATTGACATTGGCTATAACAACTGAATCCAGCAAGTCTGATTGTGTTGTACCTCTCCCCATCCCACTTCTTATACCCCTGTGAATCAGGAAGGCATCTGCCTGAGCTGCTTCAAAATATCATCTCATATCTTAGACTTAAAAAAAAATCTTTCATTCCTTTGCCTAAGTCAGGGGTAAGCAACCTTGGCTCTTTTATGATTGGTGAACTTCAACTCCCAGAATTCCTGAGCCAGCATAGCTGGCTCAGGAATTCTGGGAGTTGAAGTCCGGAAAGTCCATTCTGGGCCTGGGCAACAAAAAATTAGCTACCGGTTCTGCCGAACTGGTGCGAACCAGCTGAATCCCACCACTGCATCTACCCAAGTATGCAAACCGTACTGCAAATGAAAAAAGGACATTTTTTTCCCTAATATTTTTTTTGCCTCAATTTTCCCCTAAGAATGTCTTCCTTTTGTTTTCATAGATGATCATTCAATCATTGAATTTCTTATTTCAACTTAAAGTGTACAATCCAGACACAGCTAATTCAAGGGAAACTAGGGCATGGATACAACTTATAAAACCTATTTGTGGTATTATAAAGTGTATACTTAAAATATTTAGATTTGATTAAATTACAGATAGTCTTCAACTTGTAACCATTCATTTACTGCAGCAACTGTGTAAAGTTGTTGTTGTTGTTAGTTGCGAAGTCGTGTCCGACCCATCGCGACCCTATGGACAATGTTCCTCCAGGCTTTCCTGTCCTCTACCATCTTCTGGAGTCCATTTAAGCTCACGCCTACTGCTTCAGTGACTCCATCCAGCCACCTCATTCTCTGTCGTCCCCTTCTTCTATTGCCCTCAATCTTTCCCAGCATTAGGCTCTTCTCCAGTGAGTCCTTCCTTCTCATTAGGTGGCCAAAGTATTTGAGTTTTAGCTTCAGGATCTGGCCTTCTAAAGAGCAGTCAGGGTTGATCTCCTCTAGGACTGACCGGTTTGATCGCCTTGCAGTCCAAGGGACTCGCAGGAGTCTTCTCCAGCACCAGAGTTCAAAGGCCTCAATTCTTTTGCGCTCAGCCTTTCTTATGGTCCAACTTTCACTGCCATACATTGCAACTGGGAAGACCATAGCCTTGACTATACGCACTTTTGTTGACAGGGTGATGTCTCTGCTTTTTACTGTGCTGTCTAGATTTGCCATGGCTTTCCTCCCGAGGAGCAAGCGTCTTTTAATTTCTTGACTACAGTCCCCATCTGCAGTGATCTTGGAGCCCAGGAAAATAAAATCTGTCACTACCTCCATTTCTTCCCCATCTATTTGCCAGGAATTGAGAGGGCCGGATGCCATGATCTTGGTTTTCTTAATGTTTAGTTTCAACCCAACTTTTGCACTCTCCTTCTTCACTCGCAACAAGAGACTCTTCAGTAAAGTTACAACAGTGCTGAAAAGGGTTCTTGCACTCATGAGCATTGCAGCATCCCCGTGGTCATGTGATCAAAACTCAGGCGCTTGGCAACCAGCATGTATTTATTTATGAACAGTGTCCTGGAATCACATAAGACCTTCCCAGATGCAGTCATCTGCAACTTCCCCAGCTGGCTTCCAAGAAGCAAAGTGAATGGGGGAAACTGGATTCACTTAACAATCACATGATTCACATAAGGACGGCAGTGATTCCTTTAACAACTGTGGTAAAATAGGTAATAAAATTGGGCAAGGTCATTTAATGATTGCCTCACTTAGCAACGGAAATTCCTGCCTCAGTTGTGGCCATTGTTGAGGACTGCTGTATCCTTTCTGCGAATAAGTCACAGAACTCTAAAATTATGAGCCAGATATTTTTAAGTTCAAAGGGGAAAAAATTGGAAATGTAAGGACACAAAGAGTTGTTATTTCTTAAACCAGGGGTGGGAGCTATGGTCCCTTTATGACTTGTGGACTTCAACTCCCAGAATTCCTGAGCCATGCTGAAGTTGAATTCCAAGTCATAAAGGGGCCATAGTTTCCCACCCATATCCTAAACAAATGCATAAGTGTGTTAATAATCTGGAAAATGTATATTGCCAACATCACAAATTTCTCAATTGCTAATCAGTTCTGAGCTGCCCACTGCAGACATACGAATTTTGCATGACTCACCCTTTATTTCTGGATCCTTTCAGAACTGCAATCCAGCCTGTGACCTCTCATAATGACAGTGCCTCCCCAAAAGTCCTGAATTTCTTGAGGCTATCAAATGGTATAGATTGGTTGGTGAATGTCCTGTCTGTCTGTCTGTCTGTCTGTCTATCTATCATCTAATATCTATCTATCATCTATATATCTATCTATATTTATCTAATATCTATCATCTATCTAATTATCTCTATCATCTCTATCTATCTATCTATCTATCTATCTATCTATCTATCTATCTATCTATCTATTTCTTGTCCAAATCAAACCTCAAATGAGGCCACTGTTCCAGCTTTTTCATTGGCCAGGAACAAATCACTTTCAGTGCATTCTACTGGTAGTAATTGACAGATCAACAAACAGGCTAAACTCTGCATCTCTCCACCTTCACACAACATGTTGTTATGTGCCAGCAACACACACACACACTTGAGCATATTAGTCTTACCCTTAGGGACTCAAGCCCTCCACCTATTCAATGTCCTCCATGTAACACAGGGGAGATCAGATCTCTCAGCCACATTCTCTTCTGGGATGATTCCTCATTCCATAAATGTCCTCCTTTTGAATGCACCGAAGAGGGGTTTTTATTTAGCTGCTGTTCATGAGGAGCAGAATTGTGGATATCAAAGGAGCTCTGCAGGGGCACCTTCTACAGGCCGTGAGTCCAAAATAGCTGCTGCCTTGGTCATCAGGTCAATGCCCCACAGTGAAAGACTTAACTTTTGATCCTTTTGGTCAAGCAAGAACAAAGCTAAGGAATACATGTATGTATTTGCCATGGGGGGGGATGTGCCTTTGTGAGGAAACAAAGCGTATGAACAAAATTAACCATAGTACAGAATTAAACTAAACCACAACTTTTGGGACAGGGTGGTGTTAAATTAATCCCTTGAAAGACCATTTTATAAATTTATATATTTTAAGTGACATTAAAAGTAAGAGGTATATATGCAGACCGCAAGACTGAAGGCGATCCAGAGCTTTAGACGTAGCCCACTTTGTTCCAGACCAAACCACAAAATGTTTGATCCAGTCTGATGTCCAAACCTGAATTATGGAATATCTCCTTGTCTAACATTGAAAAAACACAAGCAGTGATAACTTTTGCTTGTTTGTCCATCAAAGAAGGGCAAAATTTGTAGGTAAAATAGATCTTTATGATGAAAACAGTTCTGACTAATGTCATTGAAATTGATTCAGACAGTCTGAGCTGTGTTTCTTTACTATTTTTTTAAAAAAGTGTACTTTTATTGGCTGGGGAACAACATTTGATGAAAATTGTAGTGACAGTAGCCCCTACAGTATGAAATACTCATGCCAAATTTCAGACAAGTTTCAAATTTTATGTGCAAAGGAATGTTCATAATAGATTATGATGCCTTGTAAAATTATTTTCCAGTTTGCTCTTCTATAGATAGTCTAAAATTTCCCCAAATTCCCAGTCATTGTAGCCAAATTGGTTGGAAACTCTGGGAGTTGCATTCTCAACTAATGCTGTAGCTAACATTTCATAGGGCAAATTCAGAATGAATGGAGAGTGGTGACACATAACTAATTGGTTGGTTATATAGAAAACCAATAGAAATTGGTTGTATAGTCAGCCAGATGTTTTTATCCACCTATCAAATGTTGGTATTAGAGGTACTGTTGATATTAAAAGTATTGTTGCAGGGTGTAAACTGTTCTTATTAAAGAAGTCTTTTTCAATTGATTGTTGGTGATTTTGTCAATGCTGATGGTGTTCAAGGGGTGTTCCAGAGGTTTTGGCACCCAAGATGCCTATTACTGTTGGTACCATTTTTGCTTTCTTTTACCGCAGTCCTTTTACTTCTCTTTGCAGGCCATTTTGTGACTTTTCTCCTGTTCTTTTTCTTCTATTCTGCTATCTCCAGTCACTGCCACTATCCAGACTTTTTTGTCTTTCTTATCAACAATAAGAAAGTCTGGGGCATTATGTGTCTGATACTTATCTGTTTGAACTCTAAAGCCCCAGAAAAATTTAGCTTCTTCATTTTCTATTACTTTGCCTATTTTGTGGTCCTGCCAGTCCTTGATTGCAGGCTAATGGTATTTCTTGCAGATATCCCAAGGTACCATTGTTGCTACTTTGTCATGCCATTGTTTGTAATCAGTCTGTGTGATCTTCATGTAGTGGCTAACTAAGTGATCCACTTCAGCTTCTTTGAAGAGAAGTATTATTATTATTATTATTATTATTATTATTATTATTATTATTATTATTATTATTATTATTATTATTATTATTATTATTATTATTATTATTATTAATTATTATTTTAACCTTTCCACACCACAACAGCACAAAGGCACCAGTGCTTTTAGTTTCTGGTCACCTAATCACACAACACTGTATAAGCAAGCAATCATTGTCAGATTAAACAAGAATGGCAGAAAATGTACTATTGCTTGAAGACTCGTCAATAAGCCCAGTTCTGTATGCTTTAAAGGCTACAACTTGATTATTGTGGTTGAATTCTGAACGTTCCTGAGAGCACACAGTTTAGGCAAGTCAGACAATGAAAGTACAGAGAAACATGAAATGTCTTTGTTTTCAGAACAGTAAAAAAATAAGGCCTCCCATAGAGATAGAATTGGAGGCAGAGTAGGGGGAAAAAAAGATTGTGTCAGGGTCCAACTGAGAATGAGTTATACATATTTAGCATGCATTGTAATTTAATTTGAATTTTGAATGGGTAAGTTGTGTTTTATTGGCCAAATGCCCAGTGTTATAAACTTTTATTTACTTTCTTCCATGACGCTAACTGCCACATACATGGAAAAATAGAGTAAAGTGGTTGTGACCACCAGAACAGGAAAGGTGAAGACAGAAGTACAGTACATCCCTCTCCTGAACACTAATTCTTTCTGTTTCAAGAGATGAGGACAAATTTTGTCCTTAGTCCAACAATTTTCCAAAAGACATCTCAACAAACCTGATTCCACTGAAACAGCTTTTTAAGGAGAATAACTACGAAAAAGGGAAGAGAATATGATGACTCTTTGCATTTCTCTCCTTTTCTAAAAATTCTTGAAAAGATATTAGACAATGTAAAAATCCTGGACTAACTAAGAGAATTATCTAGGCCAAATATTAAAGGGGTAATAGCTAAATGCTTGTCACTGTGATTGACAGGATAGCAGAGAAAGGGACTCACTATGTGTCCAATTCCCTATACCTTGTTTGCATAATTTGCACAAATTGTGGATGAAACAAACAGCAGAGTTTTTAATCGAGGCAAACGTAGAGAATATAATATAAATATGTTAAGCTGTAGTCTCGTATATGTTTCTCCTTTTATTTCATACGAACTGAAGTGTCTTACTACATGGTAAAAATTTCCAGACTGAAAACTCTGGATTTGATCTTAGTTAATGCCCCACTTGTCCACCCAATCCCTTTATTTGATGCTCCTATGTTGGGGGTTGCTGTTTATGCAACCAACTTTAGTTTTCAATAGAACTAAGAATCACTTAGTTATGCTGGCTGCCAAAGAATCAGCATTATAGAATTAAATTTTTCAAAAGCGCCCGATCCTGAATGCTATGGGAAAGTGGCCAGTGTCCTGGCAAGATCAGTTATCATGTCCCTGCCAAAAATGAAAATGTGTTTTATATTATCAAACAGACAGCTATTGGCTTTCTGGTCCAGGAGAGCATTTCAGTAAGATCTTTTCTAATCTCGTTAAGTGATGTCTCAGCGGTCTCCTGCTTTTGAAACAGCTTCTAAATGACAACACGAAGAGAACAGGGGGGAAAAGTCTAAGAAAGCTCTTAGCTGATTAAGGGAGAAAAATATATGCTTTGTTTTAGAAAAAGAAGGGGAACAAACAACTCAGGACCACTTGCAAAAAATTAAAATTGAAAAACTTCATAGCTCGAAGAAAACTAAAACAAATTAGTGTTTGAGTCTTAAACTAATCCATTCTGGACTTCTTTCTTTGTGATGCATTAAATATGAAGGCTTTGTGATGCTTCAGATTTGGTGGCAGAAAGGTCTTTTGGAGAGTGCAAGGATGTGCCATTTCCTGAAGTGGTACTGCAGGTGCAGCCAGGAACCACATAATCCCTGGAACACACATAGTTTAAGGACAGGTGTTATGTGAGTGCCACTGGTATTTTGTGAAGCATCTTCTGATTTTGAATTTGAAGCACCCATAACTTTTTAAGCGCTTTGAAGATCTGACTTTTCCCCAGGCTCTGGGCTGGAGGCGAGGACAGAGGGCACGTGAATGGTATGAGGATAATATGGATGAGGTTGTCAGTTCTCCCAATTTTAGCCATTTTTAATATGATTTTAATTAACATACTATTTAAAATTATATGTCACCCAAAGTCATTGGGAGATGGGTGTCCTACAAATTTAAATTATAAAATGGATGGGTGGAGATCAAAGATCATTAAAACGCTCTTGTTTCAATATTGATGTGGCCTAGGAACTAAACTGGTGATTTCCCAGTTATGCAACATTTATTCAGTCTAAACTGTCCCAGAAGCCCCTTGGTTACTGGTGAGGGATGATTGGTTTCCATGTTCCTCTTTCTAGTATAAAAATATTGATGGCTTACTATCTAGAGATGCCGGTATAAAGTGATCAGGGTGCCACAAAGGGCTATAAAATGGTGCATGATCAAAATTCTCTTTTTCTGTCTCATTACCATTTCTGCTCACAATATAATTATATCATTATTATAAGATACTATATAATCCTTTCCATCATTATCCCTTTCTTTCGAGATAGCTAAACCAGTTCTCTCATAGACCCACAAGATACATAAGAGTTTAAAAAAAAGTGAAGCAACTGTGAAATTAGTTCTCCCATAGCCAGAAGTTAAAAAAAAATCAACATTAAAAAAGGAACAGATTGAAACTATAGGTTCTTCCCAGAGAAGAACAGCTTCTAGCCCTTTACTCAGAGTGGGTAGGAGAAAAAGACGCAAGGCACCGATTATTATAACTAGGACTTACATTTGATACTCAGCACTTGCTGCAATTGATTTGTAATGGCTTCTTCACTTTTCCTCCATAAATTACACTTCAGAAGTTCTTGGACTCTTGTGTATTTCTTTCATTAGTTTCTGCCCAGCCAGCTGAGAAGAAACCTAAAGCAACAAGCAGGAATGGAGATTATATGGTATGGAAAGGGGGGAGCAATGAACAAGAACATCTTATATTATGGCACAGAATCTTCAGTATGCCACAATCTACTGCCCACAGGAGATACAAGAGTGTATATTGTGGATTAGGATTTATGCTGCATCCTCTCTCTGTCTATCATTCTGCTTGCTCTTTGTTTAATGAGATTGTTAATCTCAAATCACTTCCTACTGCCTTTGTTCTCAGGCATGTAAATATGGGGCATTTGCTTATGAATTCTCTTCCTGACAGGAGGTAGTAAAATATGTTGTGCCTATACCCACAACATATTTCCTGAAATAATCTCTTTTCTGACTTGGCTCTTCCCCCAAGCATCGGGTAGAATGGGGTTGGGATGGGGGGTCAACAGTATGGATAAAATCATAGACTCATAGGGCTGGAAAGGCCCATATATCTTCTAGTCCAACCCCTTGCTCAAAGCAGGACAGCTTATACTATCCCGATCAAATGGATGTCCAGTCTGTTTTTTGAAAACCTCCAGTGATAGAGCGCCCACAACTCCAGGAGGCAAGCTATTCCATTGATTAATTGTTCTCATTCTTAGAAAATTTCTCCTCACTTCTAGATTGGATCTCTCTTTAATGTCCATTACTTCTTGTCCTGAGCTCTGATACTTTGGAGAATAAGTCAATCCCTTCTTCCCTGTGACAGCCGCTCAAGTACTGGAAGACAGTTATCGTGTGCCCCCCTAATCCTTCTCTTCGATAGGCTTCACATACCTAGCTCCCCAAATATATGATGTGTTTTTATGATGCAGTTTTACTGGTTGCTGTAAGACAGGGATCTGCAGTGGGCTGCAGCCCATTGTGTACATGCAGCTCCACTTGCGTGAGTGGCAGGCACTTGCGCTCACACATGAGGCTCCATTTGTATGAGTAGCGGCTGCAAATGCCTGCTACTCATGCAAATGGAGCTGCATACACAGATGCCTACTTTTCACGCAAATGGAGCTGTGCTTACCACTCACATGGATTCTCCTCCACCAGGCCACCAAGCCAGAAAGGTTGGAGACCACTGTTGTAAGCCACCTAGTATCACTGTGTGAGGTAGGAGCCCATATAAGTGCTTTAAATAAATACATACATAAATTATAAAATCTGTTTCAATAATCATTGCTCCAATTGCACTCCCATTCTCAAGAACCCTCCTACTTGCCCTCCCAACATCCATTATTTTTTCCTTCCCGTTAATGCAAGCATCCCTAATATCTCAGAATGCCACGTGAAACACTGCAAACTAAAAAAAAAAACATTAAGACATGCTGTTACTTGGCCCCATTGATCAGGCATCCTGCATGGCGAAAGTCTGGTTCCAATACAGACTACTTACTTCCGAAACCCTTTCAAGAAATTACAACAATTTAGAGAGTTTAGAGAATTGAAAAGAAAAGGAAAAGGAGACAGATCCAGCAGCAACCATAGGGATTGGTCAAAATTAACAAAAAGGTGGATGGAGTATTGCAGTGCAAGTCTCACCCTTTTTTACATGAACTGACACTGGTTACATGTTCAAAGGGGGTGGGGTTTATATTATGACATGTCTTGTAGTTTTCACACACTTATCTGGATATTACTGTATAGATATTGTAAATTTCTAATGCTGCTTCAGCAAAACCTTCATAAATTGAATCCCTTTAGTTGAATAAAAGCTAACAAGCTCCACATTGCAGCACACCTCTGTGACAGCAATATTTATGGGACCTGGCACATCATATATATATATTGGGTAACCTCGCTCCCGCTGTCTACCTAAATAATATGAAACTTTTACTAATGCGCCAGAATTTGCTAGATGTTCTCCAAGATCTTTAGACCTCCAAATAATATGTGGATCCTGCTGCTTGAAGAAAGGACTTCCTCTGTTTCCCTGAGGTGGCAGCTTATGAAACATGTTGAGCCACAAAACCAGCAGATATTTGTGTTAGTTGAATAGAAGGAATTTGGAGGGATAGGAATGAATAGGTAGCATTGTTTGATATTACAAGAGCTAGGTCAGTTCAAGCAGCTGTTTATATCATCTCATGCCATCCAGACTGATTACTCACTGAGGTAATCCTTTGCTTTTAATCAGGCTATATCTCTTTAAATGGACATGAAATTACTACGTTTTTGAACATAGGAGCAAATGGCTAAATAAAAGAGCAGCATGACTTCCAGTGTGGCCTTTTAAGAGGGCCACTATCAAAGGGCTTTGGGAGATTAATGGGGATTAGGAATAAAGGCCCATCTGGCAGATAGTTATGTAAGCAATCTTTGGGCCTTATCAATCTGTGCAGCCCCTGAATCAAGTAGGATATTTCTGAGTACCAATCTGAATGAAATGCACCCGAAGCCCACATAGAGTTAAAGCTATTTTTCCCTGCTCAATAAAGATTGAGACTTTTTTTTTCATCAGTCAAAAGAGCACAGCGATGGCTAGGAAAGCGGTGGGACTCTAACAGAGGATTTCTGAGAATACAATATGTGCATATGCTTAGTCTAGGGAGCTAGTTATGTGTCATCGCCAGAATTTAAGAATTTAAATTTAAGAATTTAATTTAAGGCACTGACAGCTTTGACTTAGAGAACTAGGAGGATCATGACAAAATATGAAGAGGCAAGATGAAAGACGAGATTGTAATTCATATTATATTTGCAGTAATGTGCGCAAATGGCTTTGCCTGACCATTAATCCTCTGAAAGCTTTCACAGTCAAGCAAAAATAAGGTTGGTGGAACTTTGGCACTCCAAGCATATGTATTTCTGACCGTTCATGGCAACAGCTCTAAGTTTGCAATAAAGGGGTATTTGTGTCATCCCGAGCAAAAAGTGTAGTATTTGTGGATCTACTGTTCAGGATTTGCCAGAATGAAGACAAGTGGCAGGAATAGGCTTTAGGCACCACCACCAAACTGTGGCTTTATTAAAATCCTCCTGAGGAAGCCAACAACCACCTGCCTTCATACATCACCTGAGAGCTTGCTGTTTGCAGTGGCTGGCTACAGGCATCTTAACTCAGCACCAATAATTCCAGTCCGGGAGCTTCATCATTTTTACAGAGACGTTGTTGTAGCAACTAAAAGAGGCTGAGATTCATCCAAAAATGCAAAACCTCTCACATTTTTTCCCCTTGCAGTTAAAGGTAACTCAAAGGGAGTTACTCATACAGTTTTGGCAAGGATGATGATGGCAAGGCTGAAATACTTTATGTGTCTGTCCTGTGTGTGTGTGTGTATTGTGCCTGAAAGTGTTTCTCTAGTAGAGAACAGAACTAAATAGTAAGTAAAATGTGTGTTCTAGTGTTCGGGGATAGAAATACCAAGAAACCTGAATTCTGTGGCCTATATAAATTATTCACACACACACACACACACATATAGTTATTCAGCAGTTGTGTCTTTTTGCAAACTTTCTTCTGCTTCTACTAATTGTTGGAGACTGTGAGTCACGAGAGGCAACTCTCCCCATTGCCACCAGAATCCTCATTTTAATAAATTTCTAACTTTGCAGATGTTGTCAAGCCTTGCCACATAGTTCCAAGCACATTTTTGGGACTCTGAGGATTAGAAGTCTGATTTTAACCAAATGAAGCAGAGAACTCTTTGTATGATATGTTTGTTTAGCATCTGATGATTTAAACTTGCACACTGCCTTTCCCAAACAGAGCTTTCCCCCACAGTGTTTGTAGGGCATATTTTACTTGCCTGAAAGCTCTTCTGCAAAGCAGCCTTAAGCTGCTTGTTTCCAAAGCTGAACCCTCTGGAAATAATGAAATTGCCATCCCAATTTAAATCTGTTCTTCCACTTTGGCAGTGATAACAGTCAGGTAGTCTGTCCAGACAGTAGACACACATGCACACACACACACACACACAGAGAGAGAGAGAGAGAGAGAGAGAGAGAGAGAGAGAGAGAGAGAGAGAGAGAGAGAGAGAGAGAGAGAGAGAGAGAGAGAGAGAGAGAGAGAGAGAGAGAGACCCCAATCAGTGGATTTTCCTGCCTTTTTCTTGCTCCTATTCAAGCTAACACCACAAGAACCCTCCATGTTCCTTTCTGTGGGTAGATTTTTGAAGACATGCATTTTCCATTTCCCAATTTTTTTCATGAATCACCTTCTGTTTTTAACAAAGGTTTTCTGGTCTTGTGGGTAACTGTAGAAAGTTTCCTACTTGTCCCTTCTTGCTATCCCTTGAGTTGCAAGAGGGGCTAGCAGAATGGGCAAAGGTTTTGTCAGTTTCTCTATTATGTTTCTTTCCTCCAATGTTTTACTTTAACACTAATTAAAGAGTGGTGAAGGTTACTCGTCCACTTTTTTACCATTTTGTCCCTTTATTGGTTGATCAGTGTAAAAAAAATGTGGACAAGATGTAGGAGATGACTAGGCTGAGCTTGAGGGAGGGGTCAAATGCATCATAAGTCATGAGTCTCTGCATGCCTGCAAGAGATCTTGAATGCCTCTCTTATCTCCCACCCGTTTCCCTTGACCGCCAGTTGGTCAAATTCTTGTAGAGAGCTTAAGCTTGCAATAAATTTTTAGGCTCATTTGAACTGCCTGAATCTCTTGACTTCCTCTGTGCTTGACACAATAATCTTGATTGATGAATTCAAGAACCAACCCAGTCTTGGGAAAGGAGAAAGGCTGAGAAAGAAAATCACCTTCACACTACCTTGATTCTGTTTGGTCTAAGAGCGGGCAAAGGGAAACTAGCAGGCTTTCAAGCTTCTGTAACTACACCGTGCAACACTACAGCAGCATTCTGTAATCCTGATGGTGTCTATTTCCTGACCTGGCCTCCCTCCCTCCATCTTGAATGTCTGACAGAGTTTGAAGAGCATTTTGAAGATGGCAACATGCTATCCTATAGGAAAAAAATAGTTGGGCCCTGGTTGCACTGGGACAAGCAAGATGTGTGAATGAGCACTTTCTCAGTGAAGTGGCCAACCCCACCTTTGAGGTAAACAGGACCTGAGATATTTGTCATCAGCCAAGCCCCTTCACAGCTGCCTTGTTTGTTTTGCCTCATGAAACTGAACCAGGGTGTGTCTGTAATTATAATATAAGATTGTAACCATTCATTTCAACTTCCCTCTCAGAGCAACAGTGATTTTGGTCATTTTTGGAGACTGGATCACATAGTCACTGTAAGAATAAAGCAGGGCAGAGGCCATGATTATACAGCATCTTGAGCTTCTTAAAAGAAACATGGGGAAAGCTACAATAACAAATAAATTTACCTACTTTTTTCCCTTCTTTAAAGGTTAATTAGATGACTGCTATCATAACAGGATAAGAAATCATCAATACATTCTTACTTTTGGCAGTCATAAACCTGCAAACCAGCTCTGCTTGCTAGGAATAATAATGCTACAATTAATATTTCTAAGGACAGCACTCCTAGAAAGGATTTTGTAGACAACAATTTCTTCACACAAAATGTAGACACAAGGAAAGATTCACCGGTTCCCTCTTTAAAAAAAAGCAGAAGAAATTCTGCATTGTTCAAGCTTACAGGAGATGAGGTAGTATTTGGAATAAAGAATAGTAAGCTGCAGGGTCTAGGAATGCTGAAAGACCACCCAGAGGATTTTAAGGCAGGTTAGTTGTTGCCAAAATTGGATTTTGCAATTTGTTACCATTCAAGTGCTATTATATTAGCAACAACTGTACTTTGACATGAAATTATTTTCTGAGTTATATGAAGGGAGAAGGAAAAAATGGAATTTGGAATCTACAGTAGATTGTTTTGTGCCTGCCTTCTGCTTGGGTATTTTTTGTTTTCTTTGCTTCAGGTATTGTTGGCTACACTTACAAAGAGCACGTGTTTCTGTTTCCATTTCCTTCTCTAAATATTGTCACTTTACCCGGTCAGTTCAAGGCATATCAACTCAAGACATCATGCTACCTGGGATAAAGGATAAGCTGATGTCTCCATCATCCCGTGAGCCAAAGTAGACAAGGTTAGCAGATGAAAATTGCTTTTACTATACAGTTGAGCCAAGTTTGCCTTCTGCATGTCTGAGTACAGACTGGCACACAAAGTACAAGGCAGTTAATGAGGGTGTCAAAATTGATGAGTTGGACGGTTTTTAATTATGGAGAGTTTGGGGGAATGTCTTGGGGTCTGGTGTGTGCAAAGGTGCCAATCTTTGGCTTAATGATGATAAGGACTACCCTTAGTTTTCTTCCTACAAGTCTGGAACTTCCCAAGTGACAAAGCTGTCTACATTAGACTACATACAGTTACAAGATAACATGATACCTAGCAGTAGTAGCCAATCTTGCAGAATAATATCTTTGTTAAGATATTACAAGCAAGTTACTTCTCCTTGAATTTCTGTTCCCCTAAAGTTAGTTTTTCTTCCTTTTCCATTCCTTCTAAATAAACTCATAAATTTAGCTGCATAGGTAAGATCAACCAGGTGTAATACTAATAGCAAGACAAAAGTCCAGGTAGTCCTCAACTTACAACAGTTCATTTAGTGACCGTTCAAAGTTACAACAGCACTGAAAAAGTGGCTTATAACCATTTTTCACAGCTACAACCTTTGTAGCATCTCCATGGTCACGTGATCAAAATTCAGATGCTTGGCAACTGGTTCATACTTACGACCATTGCTGTGTCCCAAGGTCATATGATCACCTTTTGCAATGGAGGAGGCCAGATTTGTTTAACAACCAGGTTACTATCTGATCAACTGCATGATTCATTTAACAACCGTGGCAAGAAAGGTTGCAAAATGGAGGAAAACTCACTCAACAAATGTGTCACTTTGGGCTCAGTTGTGACTATATGTCAAGGACTACCTGTACTTTGTCGGCATTAGACTAGCTTATTAAATACAGTTTGGTGATGATTTACAAAGCTGGAGCCTCGTCACTATTTGTAACGATTTGAGGGGAGACGTTGAAAGGTAGGCCTAGGAGATATCCTGCTTAGGGAACAGTCAGATGAGAGAGGATACAGTCCTCAGCGGGATAGTGGGTGGAGCAAGAGGCTCAGAAAGAACCCTGCCTAGTTTCTCAGTTTGTAAATGAGACAGTGGAAGATTTGTACTTTCAGACTTGTAGCTTTACCATAATGTAAAATAGACTTATCTGGTTGTGCTTCCTGTCTGGTCTACTTGGCCAGGCTAGCATCAGTCTTGCAAGTCTCAAAGTAGAAATAGTCTGCCATCTTTTTTACAAGAAATTAGGGAAGGCCCCTTCTGAGCCTCTTGATCCACCCCTTGTCCAGAAGTGGGCTATGCTCTCTCTTATCTCACTATTCCCTAGGCAACATCTTTTTGCCCCATCTCTCAAGGTCTTTTCCACATTCTGTTACACAGGCCAAGGATCAAAGTATACGCACTATTCCTATGTAGCAGGTGGCTATCTATCCAATTTTTGAATTAATTAGAAGGCATGCAGTACTTATAAGAACTGGTGTTTATGGGGAACTAAGGCTTATTTATTGACAATCTAATGTGAATAGAATCTAAATTATGCTTGGAATGCAAATTTAAAAAAAAGATAGAACCCCCATTAGTGGGAATAGGAAACTCTTTTTCCCCCCTCTATATTTCAGACCTATGAAAGTGATGTAAAGCTCTGACATGCTGAAAAGTAAACACATGAATTCCTTGTTCCTTGTTCATTTTCTCTATCAAAACATAGATATAGTCCTCTAATTAATTAAAAGAAAAACAGATGTGTCAGCTTTCATCTTAAACCAACTAGGCTTTAAGTACAGATCATCTTTTTTAGAAGCGTTATGGTTTCTGATCTCCCATGGTTACTTCTTATGAAATTCTTGTATTGCTTAAAAATGAAATATTTTATGTTGGGGACTGAAAGTATAGCAACTTTCCAAACTAGTGGATATCACAGTATGGGACAGACAACTGAAAGGCTCAGAACGTAAAAAGAATAAATAAAAATGGGAAACAAAAATGGGAAAGTCTTTTCCCCCACATATGCAGAGATGCAAATGACTTTCTTCTAAGTAGAATTCATGTAATCAGGTGAAATTGAGAGCAGAAGATCTGAGATCAGAAAGCAAAGTATTTCATGCTGTGCATAACACTGTTATGGAATTTCCACCTATAAATTAGCAGCATCAGTCTCAACATGTCTAGTCAAAAGGAAATCTCACCGAGTGCACTGAGGTTTCTTGTCAGATAAATAAGATATTAAGGCTCAGTCTAAACCAGTGGTCCCCAAACTTTCTGGCTCCATGGACCGGCAGCAGGATGGTAGTAGTGATAATGGCGGTGGGGAGGGGATCGGTTTTGCGCACGCAACCTAGACCCTGCGCATGCATACATGAAGCTTCAAACACTCACCTGCTGTTTGCACGGCCCAGTTCCCAATGGGCCATGGATCAATATTGGTCCATGACCCGGGAATTTGGAAAACCCTGGTCTAGATGGCTTAGGAAGGAAAAATGGCCAATGTGAGTTGGTGTTAGCCAGCAAGGCCATATTCCTTCCTAAAGATACCCATTGTAGGACTAAGAATAGAAATCATAACCCCTTTTGGACTTCCAAAGGCAGTTGGGTGACCACCTTGGCAGACAAGAACCACCCATTTGGTCAATAGGATTCTTCTTATAACTAATTAACCAACTTTTTTCTTGTGAATTCAAGCTTCAATGTTACTAAAGATACATGACACAGAGTCACAGGAAGTGGACGCCATGTTGATTTGAAATTAAAATTACTGTCTTCTTGAATCCTCAATATTCCTGTTACAGGAGTATGAATTATTTCCAAGCTAAAGGCAACTGGCATCTTTTCAAAATGAAATCAGTAGAAAAAGAGAGAGAGAGAGAATAAAGGATTCACATTACCTGAAGTAGAACCACTAAAGATTTGTGTGGTAGAAAGGAGTATATGTTTGTATGTGTGTTTGCGTTGTTGTTTTTGATGGACCCCTTACACTGTTTTGGCAAACACATAAAAGGTATCTTAAACAAGAGCATAATGAATGAAAAGATATTGTAGATTAAAAACGCTAAAAGACTAATATGTGATCCATAAAACATATATCAGCAGCAGCTATAACCCTAACTAATAATTGCAGTGCATCCATCAAATTCAGAAGTAAAATAATAAGCTGTACAAAACAGAGAACAGTATCTTCCTGTGTACGCTTGGAAATGGCTGGAAACACGCTTCTACAATGAGCTTAGATTGCTCTCTCTTGGTGAAAACACAGTACTGATCCAGCCTCTTGCTAATGGAATGCTAACTTTTGTTTCTTTTCATTCACTCTCTGCCAGCCCACCTAGCATTTATAGTTTTATAGAGGGATGACAGTTCCCATTCCAAACAGTAAGCCTTCCTTCACCTCATTCTTTCCATTTCTAAACTTTTAAAATCTGAAGCCCTTTTTCTTTGTTTTGTTCTTTGCAAAATAAATAAAAAATAAAAAAATAAGTCTGCTCATTCATTTTAGTTTTAGGAAGACAGCCAAGATTGTTCTCTTTCCTGCTCTCTCCCTCTTATACAGACATACATGCATACGCACGCCACATTCAGAAAGGCACAAACACTGGCAGAACAACTCAGACAAACTGACGCCTCCGCTATCGTAGAATTTATTGTATTGTTTCATCACTTTATGCCTTTTCCTCCCCTCTTCTTGTCTTCTTTCCCCTAAATATATGCACATATGTTGACTTTTGGAGGGGAGGGAAGGGGAGGGGAGAGGAGGAGAGGAGAGGAGAGGAGAGAGAAGGGAAGGGAGGAAAGCGGGGAGAGGGGAAAAGAGGAGAGGACAGGAGAGAGAATAGAATAGAATAGAATAGAATAGAATAGAATAGAATAGAATAGAATAGAATAGAATAGAATAGAATAGAATAGAATAGAATAGAATAGAATAGAATAGAATAGAATAGAATAGAATAGAACAGAACAGAACAGAATAGAATAGAATAGAATAGAATAGAATAGAATAGGGGGAGGGGAGGGGAGGAGAGGGGAGGGGAGGGGAGGGGAGGGGAGAGGAGAGGAGAGGAGAGGAGAGGAGAGGAGAGGAGAGGAGAGGAGAGGAGAGGAGAGGAGAGGAGAGGAGAAGAGAGGAGAGGAGAGGAGAGGAGAGGAGAGGAGAGGAGAGGAGAGGAGAGGAGAGGAGAGGAGAGAAGAGAAGAGAAGAGAAGAGAAGAGAAGAGAAGAGAAGAGAAGAGAAGAGAAGAGAAGAGAAGAGAAGAGAAGAAGAACTTGCATGAAAGAAAATATTGTGTGATCTATAAACAAGAACAATTTGGCCAAGGCAAAATCAAACTGTTCCAAATATCATACACTGTAAATTATAAGGTGTTTCTCAGCACGATTGCTGAGCTTAGATGTATAAACTCGCTCCTTCCAAGACCTTGCTTTTTTCCCAAGCCTTAGTTTTGGGGGGTTACAATGGGGTTCTTCCCTGGCTAATGCCAGCTGTTTGAACATGCTGCCCCCGCTTCTGCAGTCAATATAAAAATAAACCATATTTCTCCTTGTTCTGTTAGTCTGTATCATTTCAGAACCACACACTAGCGTGGTTGAAATTCATGGTGAGCTAAATGACCTTCAGCCTGTCCCTACAGTTCACTAAATAACTTCTGCGGAAATAATGAGTTCACACAATTTTGGAGTTACTGAAATAACAGAGATCAAGGTATTTCCTCTGTGCAATTGATAGACGTACTCAAAATGCCCGAGATAATAAGAGCAAGAGATTCCACCTAGCTGCCTAAAGCATACCTGTACAGCAAATATATATTAGGCTGGTATCAATTTAACCAGTATGATTGCCCCCCACCCCCCCTGAATCTTGGAAATTGTGAGAAGTCTCTGCAAGAGCTCCTTAGCTCCTTGATCATACAACAGCAGGTTCTCAGGTACCCTGCAGTGAGGGAATGACTATTAAACCAGTTTAGGTCTGCAGTTAAGATATGCCTTAAAGGCAAAGCGCGGAAGGCTCATCCACTTTATGGCAGCAATATCTCAAAATATGCAAATTTGAAATGGTCTATGAAATAACACAACCTTAAATCCTCAACTATCAAATTATAGGTTATTGCTGGCACTCAGAGACATAAAAAAGGCAGATAGCTTCAAGGCAATCCCTCAGGCCTAGAGTTATATCTGAAGCAGAATGAGGTTACTAACATGCTGAGTTGCTAGCTTGAGATATACCATGTGGGAGATTTACGCTTTTGAATATTCCTTTATACTACCTTTTTTTTAAAAAAAAAGTCATGCCTATAGAACCAAAAGACTACAAGGTTTACTTAGCAACTTCTCTGTATTACTTTTTCTGTTTGAGGATGGTTAATGTCTGGCTCGGTTTGGCTGGCATAATAGAAGAGTCAGAAATGATATCTTTCCCCCACCCCCACCCGCTTCCCAAATGGAAATCTGAATTTAAAGGACTCCTATTTAGTGAACTTCAGATGCAGTGGATCAAATTTCTGCCAGGATGTTCTCTCACTTAATTAATAAGCGTGTTTCATCCAAAGAAGTCTGAACAAAGCCATAAAATCTATTGTCCCTCCCTCATATAAAAACACACACTGGCTTTTTGGCTTTTTAAAAAATTAGGGTTACCAAATGTGAACTGCAAAACCCAGGCAACCATTAAATGGTAGCAGACACGCATAGCAAACACATTGTCTCCTTCCTCCCATCCAGTGATCATCCAGATTTTTTTCCAATTAGATCTGTTAAACCTACCATTCAATTAGTGTCTCATGGGATGATGGGAGAAAAGTCAGAAACATAAAGAAGGCAGACAAATGATGTTTCCCATCAGAGGATGGAGATGAACAAGAGCAAACTTTATGAAATCCAGACTGTCCAGCATTATTCCATGGCCAGCCTAATCTTGTAACCCACATGTTGAAGCCAAAATAAGCCTCAATATATGGGGGAAAATAGTAGACCAATAGCTCTATGTAGGTTACCTTGAGCTACTGAATGATAGATACAGTGGTTGGATTCAGCTGATTCACACCACTTTGGCAGAACCGGTAGCTGATTTTTTGTTGCCCGGGCCCAGAATGGACTTCCGGAAGCAGCATCCGCACAGGGAACTGGTTGTTCACATATTTGAATCCCACCACTGGATAGATATGATATAAATAAAAGTTTAATGCAGTCATACTGTCCGGCTTTTAAGGTAGTTCAGATCTGGAAACCAAATTTATGCATGCTAGTATTTTTTTTTTCCTGTAAGTTACAGTAACAGAATCTTGCAGGTTCAAATGTGTATTTCCCCTCTCTTCCTTTACATTTACAAGAACTATGAAGGTCTTTCGCAAATCACATTCCTGCTTGGGATTCAAATTTCTCTTATCTGACCATTGCCTTCTTTGTGGCTCTTCTTCCTCAAGGTTATTCTAACAGCCTATTATGCATACTGGGAGAATATGATGACTGAAATCCAACAGATCTGGAGACTACCAGTTTGAAGGAGATACGCTCAATAAACACAGTAACCATAAGGGAATGAAATCCCTGGGATGGAGAGAGATCAAATGGGTTAGAATGATGAAATCAGGGTGGAAGTATTGCAACATAATCTCAATCCCTTTTGAAAGAGCCAGAGCTTTGGTGCAACATTACTTTCATCCAGTGGTGGGATTCAACTATATGAACAACCGGTTCTCTGTGTGGATGCCGCTTCTGGAAGTCCATTCTGGGCCTGGGCAACAAAAAATTAGCTACTGGTTCTGCCAAAGTGGTGCGAACTGGCTGAATCCCACCACTGCTTTCATCATAATCCTAGGGTCCATCTAGGAAAAATACTTTTCTTAAATGTAACTACATTTAATTTCAGCAATCGGGTTTTTCCAACATTTCAATCTCCAGATGTTTGGAGGGGGTTACATTTCCCTGTTTTCTTATCTGGGCACATCTGGAACCTGATGCCTCTTTGAAAACAAACTGCCTGGGTGAAATATATTTGGATCCCAAGAAATTGCATCCTTCAGCACAAGTTCAATAGGCCTGTCACAAAACCAGGAAGACTTCTTGTGGCTCAGCTGGAGAAGCTGCCTTCATAATTCTCCATCGCCCCAATGTCTGCCTCTTCTACTGCTTAGTATTCTAAAGACACCCTGTGCCCCGGGACTCACTTGAAGTTGTTATGCCTCAATGTGATGATACTGGTGCTTGAAATTTTAAAATGAATTAATTATTATGTATAAATTATGGAGAGAGAGAGAGAGATTAATTGAGCCATATTTCAGTCAAATGATTGTCGCTGAAGCCATGAATGCTGACAGCATTGTGGGATAATTTATAAACAGCACAAGACCTCTGGGGCAGGAATACAGCCATTTTAATTAATTGTTCCATGTTTTTTTTTAACAACAAACAGTGGAAAGGAATCAAAACAAGGGTGCATTTTTTTTGGACCAAAGGATGTTATATATGTGGTAATAATAGAAACAGCTGGAGCTGTTTCATTCAAATGTCAGAATGAAAAGCTAGGGAGGGAGAGAGACAGAGACAGGGAGAGATGACAAGTGATGCAAGAAGATTAAGGTTTTAATGTTATTGACAGAGGAGAAGAAGAAATATGGTAATATAAGTAACACAGGGGGAAATCATTTCCACACAAGAATAATCAATGAGGAAATTATCTTCTCTATAGGTCAGTGAAAAAGAAATATACGTCAAATCTTTTTAAAAAAATACAGCATTGAGTCAAAGTTGCCTGTGTATTTTAAAATGCAAGAAAGGGCATTTAAAGCACAACGCAGATACCAAAATCAATGCCTAAATTCCTGCCTAACCCCAAATATGAATTATCTGCAGTGGGGCTGTTGTTTGCGCTAATCCAAAATGTAGGGCAAATAAAGAATTATTAAAATAGCTGCAGTTATAGCTAAGACACGGGCCAGGGTCCAAAAAATCATGAAATAAAGGCAGAAAATGTAGGAACACTTGCAGACTTTGTTTGAGCTGTTTATTTGTTTCTGAAACAGATACCTCAGGAAAATGCCACATGATAAATGGCTGTGAATGAAAGAGGCATTTACAAAATATGACATGGGGGTCAGATGTTCAAATTTCAAAATTCCACTGGACCAGTGGATTGTGCTTTGGATCTCAGCCACACGTGTGTGTGTGTGTGTGTGTGTGTGTGTGTGTGTGTGTGTGTGTGTGTTAAACATCAATTCACTTTGTTTCAATCCACTGGCTTTCTTCCAAGACATTCTGATAAAATATTCCCACATAATCTGTGACAGACTGAGCTAAACAGCCACATGGCTATGACAGGACATTACTTAATCTCCTGGATAGTTGGATGTGGGCTCCTTCTTTCTTCTCTCCCTCCCTCCCCACTTTTAGGGGGTTGTTTATTTGTTTGTTTGTTTGACTGGAACTGCAAAACAGAAAGAGGGGGACATTGCCAAAGGCTTGTCAAGCTTTTAGCTTGAAAAAGCGGTGCAACTCTACAAATCTGAAAGACAATAAGACCCAACAGTAAAAGATGAATACCTTCATATTTCAAATCAAGCCCTCCTGTGGATTCTTCTTGTTAACAGAATCAGCTGAGCAGAATAAATAAATTGGAGTCCTAGCATATCAGATCTGCAGGCCTTTACACAAATAAATTGGCATTAAACAGCTAGAATTTCTACTTCTGTAAATGAGCAGAGTACCGGATTGGATAGAGCTTCTTCCTAGCAGGAAACACAAACTTAGCACATATGTGATTGGGTCTTCATTCAGGTCCTGAGGGAATGTTTTGTGATTAAAGGTTAAATCCTTAGTTTCCAAGCTTGGTATGAATTCCTGCTCTTCCTATTCTTCTTTTCAATGGATTGTGGGAAGACTTGAAGACAAGCTTTGGACACCTATTCTGAAATCATGAAAATTTAGATCTGAAATCCGGAATCTCACTATTCAGAGAAGCTCAACTCACATGATTCTGTGATATTTTCTTACACTCCGAAGTAGCTTTTATTGTTTATAGTGAATTCAGTCTAAAAAAAAAATCAATTTATGTATATATTGGGAATACTGATGAAGGTTAAGTCATTGGAACAGAGATGAAATGATATAATGGTTGGTAGACTGCAAGCAAATATACAGAATGAAGAGCTAAAAAGAGTTGTACTTTGCTGACAGAAACAGCTATTGATCCCGTGATCACAACTTTAAAATGGAGAATTTTCAGGATGTCTGATACAAGCCAGGAACTCTGCGTTCAGAGTAAGGAAGATGACAGAAACATGCTTTATCTAGGCAAAGGGAACTTAAACATTTTTAAGCCTGGGAAACAAGATATACTCATGGATAAATCAAGAATTTTAGGTACCAAAAAATGGGTCCACTTTATCTATGGATAGGCTTATCTGTAGATAAATAGATTTTTCCCTCAGCATTTTTAAAGTACCCCTATACTCCATATATACTTGCAAGCCCATCTGTGGATAAACTGATGCTCAACCAAAATACCATGAAAAATGTGCAATAAGCCAATCATGAAAATTAAAATGTACAAAATATACAAACATTTTGAGGGTCAACTTACCCTGTGGATGGGCTTATCCACTGGTATATATAGTAATATTTGAAAGTGGCTCAGGCAGACACCTCTCTGATTTACTGGAAAATAAGAAGGAGGAAATGGTACTGCCCAATCACACTTACAAGCTTTTGTTATTACAGCCAGTCTCAATCAAAGTAGTTCTATTTTTTCTGTGGAGTTGATTTCCTGGTAGGATCTACCTAGTGAGATAAAATCAGGTTGCTCCAAGAATTGACTAATCTCTAGAGATTAAGATTGAAGACGTGGATTGTTCACAGCCATATGATATACAATCTGTGCTAGACAGAATAAATTAAAGGATCGATAGACATGTCATAGAGGCAATGGGGCAGAATAATATCCCTCCTTAATTTCTTTTCGTGTGCTCTTCTATGCTGCACACTGTATTACAAGTCTACAGTTATTAGTGGATAATAAAATGGACTCTGTAATCTATTTAATAACATTTAATCAGCTTTTATGCATGCTGTTATATGATGTATTGATAAAACAAGCTTTTTATGAATAACCAAAATATAATATGATGAACAAGCTTTGGAGTTTTCCAGAACTAGATGTTAGCCAGCATGCTAGATGGGAAACAAAGTGGGACCAGGGAAAGAAAGGGGGGAAAATGACTTGATGTAGCTACAATACTTTTAATCCCATTGATTTGCAAAAACAAAAGAAAAGCTATTATGCCACAGAGTGATTAGATCAGATCGCACTCCTGTGGGGATGTCCATAATCAGTGTTTGACATTTGTTTAATCTACGTACTATAACAGACACTGACTTAATTAATTTTCATTTGCTCTCCTTTCATCTGATCAAGTCACTATTTCCTATAAATCATAAAAACCCAATGAAAGCTTTGCCTCAGACCTAAACTAAGAAGAATAAATGTTTTTTAATTGGAAACATGACATGTATTCTGTGTGTTCCATGTCAACAACACCTGTAATTTCTGACAAAGAGCTAGGGCCTTGAAGGTAATTGTACATAGCTATATCCCTCTAAAAGGGACGCGGTGGCTCAGTGGTTTAGGACGCTGAGCCTGTCGATCTGAAGGTTGGCAGTTTGGCGGGTCAAATCCCGAGTGCCGCGTAACAGAGTGAGTGCCTGTTACTCATCCCAGCTTCTGCCAACCTAGCAGTTCGAAAGCACGTAAAAATGCAAGTAGAAAAATAGGGTCCACTACGGTGGGAAGGTAACAGCATTCCGTGCGCCTTTGGCATCAAGTCATGCCGGCCACATGACCACGGAGACGTCCTCGGACAAGCGCTGGCTCTTCGGCTTTGAAACGGAGATGAGCACCGGCCCCTAGAGTCGGAAACGACTAGCACGCACGTGCGGGGGCACCTTACCTTACCTATATCCCTCTATCCCTGTTACGGGAAAAACTTAGATATATGTCCTGGTATTATTTAAAATATTAGATATCATTCAAATTTTAGAATGCATTTCTGTCTAATACATTCCACTGAAATCAGCAAAACTCAATCAACATGCATAAAAGTCCACTATCAATAATTTCTTAAAACTATAGGACTAATCTTCTCTTCACTCAAAAGGTTCATATATTCTCATTATTTTCTGCTTTCTAGTTGTCTATAGCTACCACCCCATTCATGACCAAGCATGTCTTTTCCCACTCAGGCTTCCTGCCTGAGCAGGGGGTTGGACTAGATGACCTCCAAGGTCCCTTCCAACTTTATTATTGTTATTATTATTATTATTATTACTTAACAGGGAACTATATCATAAAACTGGTCACTTGCTTTTTTTAATATGCTGTTGGTACATGTAATATTGCCTGGGTTCACATTTAAGTTTTCATATCATGATTTATTGAATCCCATTTAGAGGTCCAAATCCAAAGGTAGTGACTTTTTAGCATGTCATAATCTAATTACCACAAAGCAGTTGTAGAAGATAGATAACCAACGATTACTATCTGTTCTGTCTTTGTTTATCAGTTTGTTCTTTGTCTAAGTGGTTGATGATCTGATATCCTTCCCTTTTCCAGGCACATACATGCAGAGAGCATATTCCTTGATTCTGTTCCTATAATACTTTTTTCCCTTTTGATCAATAAATCTCTTCAGTTATAGTTATAAAACCAGTTTCACTAGTCATTGTTTAGATGAGACTTCTGCTTTCAAGAATATTCACAAGTACACACAGAACACTTCACCCTGCAATGTTTTATGTATTTTATTTTATTTATTTAATTTCTATAGCTACCCATTGCAGATCATTGAGTCTGGGTGGAGTACAATCATAAAACAATTAAAAACAATTGCAATATAATACAAAAATAAATATACAGTATGTATATATCAGGTGAGAAACATTATCAACATAGATATCAATATTGTCAGGCAATGGGGCCATTCAAACACTCAAGGTCCAAGGCCCAACTATGTAACTAGGTCTTCAAGGCTTTACAAAAGGCCAACGGGTCTGGGTCATCCTAATCTCTAAAAGGAAGATGCTCCAGGGGACAGATGTCTATGGAAATTCTCAGTCATCCAGGTCATAGTTGTCCCAAAGATGTTTTTTCACGAGGCAACTAAACTTTCTTGTTTTTCTTCGAAGACATTTCGCTTCTCATCCAAGAAGCTTCTTCAGCTCTGACTGGATGGTGGGAAATGGAAGGATTTATACACTTCATAAACATAGGAGAAAAAACCCATCAGGGCAAGATTCAGCAGTCCATCTGCATTTAAAAGACAAAGGCCACTCTTTCGAAGACAGCAAAGTCCAGAGAGAAAGTGTGGTTTGAAAGAGGGGTCAAAGAGGCCATCTATGTCAAAATTAAACAGCCCTGTCTCAGCAGAGGGGGAGGGATACGACATCATCTATCTTCAGTCTACAACACAGTTCCAAGAAGGCTCCATACCCATTTGCACTACTCAGATGACCCTGACAACACAGATAAACCTCTAGGTGACATCAATGACTCTCTAAACTAAAAGAATGCAAATGACCAGCTGTCTGCAAGGAGTATAAATCCTTGCAGAAATTATTATTATTATTATTATTATTATTATTATTATTATTATTATTATTATTATTATTGTTGTTGTTGTTGTTGTTGTTGTTGTTGTTGTTGTTGTTGTTGTTAATTCTTACACAGCCCTGAACATTCCTAATAGCAAGATCTTAGCTTCCAGCTAAATCCTCATTACTTCTAAAGAGAACAGCCACAGATGAATAAGTATAACTTGTGCTAATTATACAGAGTGTACCTACCTTTCTTTCAATTTTTTTACTCCAAAATAAAGATACAGAAGTGGACTGGGAATATCCTGCCCGGAGAGCAGAAGCTTAATTTTTCAGCTCCTTCTCCCTCTCATAAGAGATTCCATTGGCAGCCATATGATCTTTTCAATACAGCTGGGATTTTATGGATGCAAAGAAAACAAGAGGAAAATATTCTTCATAAACCTTCACTACAGGGGCCGAAACAGAAGTATTAAGCTAGTGAGCTTAATCTTTTAATTAAATGTAAGCATTAATATTCAGCCTTTGTACTCACTTTGATTTCTGTTAGCTGTCTCATATGGAGACAACTCTATTGCTGTTGACCTTGAGACTTCAATTCTGAACACACTTATGTTGAAGCAACTTTGAGTGAAGTCTGTGGCTCTTTCTTTCGAGTTAGCATGTTGACAATCGATGTGTTATTCATTTCTAGTCTGATAGGAATTTACTGGTAATTAAAATATGATGATTCCCTTCTCTGTATCTTATCGTTCAAATAGCAAGAAAAATCTGCACTTAGATTATGAAAGCCCCAAAGAAAATTAGCTGAGCTTTATTCAAGATGGATGCTTTTAATTGCAGTGTCAAATTTTAAATAAGGTTTAGTGGAGTATTAAGAATCTTAAGTACAAGGACTATTTACTGGACAATAAGTCTGAAAATTATCAACTTTGTATTTGTCTGATAATCTGCCTCTCCACTCTCCACCCATCGCTATAATTTATTTATAAAGTTTCAATTTTATTCATTTTTACCTTAAATTTACAAGCTTGCAATCTATAGAATAAGAATTTGCCATGATCTATGTAACCCAATCGCCTATCTTGTCATTTGTTCCTCTGATCTATCTGTAATAGCAAATGTTTCCTCCAAAAAAACTAAACAAAATGAGGGAAAGAAGAGTTCAACTTCACATGACTAACTCTTCTCCCCTTTTATTGCCGTATATGTGTTTGAAGTTGTTATGCTTGTTCTTCATGGACTACCCCACCATTTTTCAGATCTGTTTCTGGAGCAAACGTGGAGTAGGTGCTTAAATCTCTTTACCCTAAACCAGGGGTAGGCAACCTCGGCTCTTTTATGACTCATGGACTTCAACTCCCAGAATTCCTAAACCATTGTGAATCTTGCAACAAATTGTGCATGCAATAGAAAGTGATTCAAGAAAAAAAACTGGATTTTATATGTAACTTCCTTCATTAATGAAGGCCGAAAGCTTCTATGTGTCAATTGTTCAACAGCTTGAGTTGTAATATTAATTGTATACATGTTGAATTGTAGCATGAATTATACGCATGGCCATTTCCCTGGCCATTTTAAGTACAAAATGTTGCATTAAATAGAAATTTAAGCCAATTCAACCAATTGTCTTCTGTTCTTATGGAAAGAAATGATCCATCAGAACAAGATCAGTCATGCAGGAAGTCCTCACTAAGTGACCACAATTGGGACTAACAACTCCATTGCTAAGTGCCCCAGTCACTAAGTAGAAAATCTAAGCTTTCCACATCATTTCCCATTTGATTGTTAAGTGAGACATCATGTGATTGCAACTTGCAATTTTATTTCCATTTTCTCTGTGAGTGTTGGAAACTGGTTGTAAACTGGTGATTCCAAGACCACAGGGCACCGCAACAGTCAGAAATTTTAGGATTCATCGCAAAAATATTTTTTACACCACTGTAAGTTTGAACACTCACTAAAGGAGGCACTTGGTAAATAAGGATTATCTATATCATGTAAAATGTTTTATTGTTGTTAGCTGCAAAGTCGTGTCTGACCCATCACGACCCCATGGACAATGTTCCTCCAGGCCTTTTTGTCCTCTACCATCTTCTGGAGTCCATTTAGGCTCACGCCTACTGCTTCAGTGACTCCATCCAGCCACCTTATTCTCTGTCGTCCCCTTCTTCTCTTGCCCTCAGTCTTCCCCAGCATTAGGCTCTTCTGCAGTGAGTCCTTCCTTCTTATTAGGTGGCCAAAGTATTTGAGTTTCAACTTCAGGATCTGGCCTTCTAAAGAGCAGTCAGGGTTGATCTCCTCTAGGAATGACCAGTTTGATCATCTTGCAGTCCAAGGGACTCGTAGGAGTCTTCTCCAGCACCATAGTTCAAAGGCCTCAATTCTTTGGCATTCAGCCTTTCTTATGGTCCAGCTTTCACAGCCATACATTGCAACTGGGAAGACCATAGCCTTGACTATATGCACTTTTGTTGGAAGGGTGATGTCTCTGCTTTTTAGTGTGCTGTCTAGATTTGCCATGGCTTTCCTCCTCAGGAGCAAGCGTCTTTTAATTTCTTGGCTACAGTCCCCATTTGTGGTGATCTTGGAGCCCAGGAAAATAAAATCTGTCACTACTTCCATTTCTTCCCCATCTATTTGCCAGGAATTGAGAGGGCCGGATGCCATGATCTTGGTTTTCTTAATGTTAAGTTTCAAGCCAACTTTTGCACTCTCCTTCTTCACCCACAACAAGAGGCTCTTTAATTCCTCTTCACTTTCTGCCATTAGAATGGTATCATCTGCATATCTTAGGTTGTTGATATTTCTCCCGACAATCTTAATTCCAACTTTTGATTCACCTAGCCCTGCCTTTCTCATGATGTGCTCTGCATATAAGTTAAATAGGCAGGGCGACAGTATACAGCCCTGCCAAATTCCTTTCCCAATTTTGAACCAATCAGTGGTTCCGTGTCCAGTTCTCACTGTTGCTTCTTGAGCCGCATATAGGTTTCTCAAGAGACAAATAAGATGGTCTGGTATTCCCATCTCTTTAAGAACTTGCCACAGTTTGTTGTGGTCCACACAAGCAAAGACTTTAGCATAGTCAATGAAACAGAAGTAGATGTTTTTCTGGAACTCCCTACTTTTCTCTATGATCCAGCATATGTTGGCAATTTGATCTCTAGTTCCTCTGCCTCTTCGAAATCCTGCCTGTACTTCTGGTAGTTCTCGATCCACATACTGCTGGAGTCTAGCTTATAGGATTTTAAGCATGATTTACTAGCATGAGAAATGAGTGCAATGGTGCAATAGTTTGAACATTCTTTGGCACTGCCTTTCTTTGGAATTGGAATGTAAACTGATCTTTTCCAATCCTGTGGCCACTGTTGAGTTTTCCAAATTTGCTGGCAAATTGAGTGTAGCACTTTTACTGCATCATCTTTTCAGATTTTGAATAGCTCAGCTGGAATACTGTCACCTCCACTAAGCTTTGTTGTTGTTCAGCTTTCCTAAGGCCCACTTCACTTCACATTCTAGGATGTCTGGCTCGAGGTCAGTGACCACCTCATTGTGGTTATCAGGGACATTAAGCTGGTTCTTGTATAGTTCTTCTGTGTAATTTTGCCACCTCTTCTTAATCTCCTCTGCCTCTGTTAAGTCCCTGCCATTTTGGTCCTTTATCATGCCCATTTTTGCATGAAATGTTTCCTTCATCTCTCCAATTTTCTTGAAGAGATCTCTGGTCCTCCCTATTCTATTGTTTTCTTCTATTTCTTTGCACTGTTCATTTAAGAAGGCATTCTTATCTCTTCTAGCTATTCTCTGGAATTCTGCATTCAATTGGGTGTATCTTTCTTTTTTCCCCTTCCTTTTCGCTTCCCTCCTTTCCTCAGCTATTTGCAAAGCTTCCTCAGACAGCCATTTTGCTTTCTTGCATTTTCTTTTCTTTCGAGTGGCTTTAGTTGCTACCTCTTGTACAATGTTACAAACCTCCGTCCATAGTTCTTCAGGCACTCTGTCTATCAGATCTAATTCCTTAAATCTATTTGTCACCTCTACTATATATTCATCAGGGATATGATTTAGTTCATACTTGAGTGGCCTAGTGCTTTTCCCTACTTTCTTCAGTTTAAGCCTAAATTTTGCAACGAGAAGCTCATGGTCTGAGCCACAGTCAGCTCCTGGTCTTGTTTTTACTGACTGTATAGAGCTTCTCCATCTTTTGCTGCAGAGCACATAGTCAATCTGATTTCTGTGTTGACCGTCTGGTGATGTCCATGTGTAGAGCCATCTCTTGGGTTGTTGGAAAAGAGTGTTTGCTATGACCATCATATTCTCTTGACAAAATTCTGTCAGCCTGTGCCCTGCTTCATTTTGTACTCCAAGGCCAAACTTGCCTGTTATTCCAGTTATCTTTTGGCTTCCTACTTTAGCATTCCAATCCCCCATGATGATAAGGACATCATTTTTTGGTGTTAGTTCTATAAGGTGCTGTACTGCTTCATAGAACCGGTCAATTTCATCCTCTTCAGCACTGGAGGTTGGGGCATAGACTTGGACTTTTGTGATATTGAATGGTTTGCCTTGGATTCACACTGAGATCATTCTGTCATTTTGGGGATTGTATCCCAGTATTGCTTTTCCTACTCTTTTATTGACTATGAAGGCTACTCCATTTCATTTGAGGGATTCTTGCCCGCAGTAGTATACCTGAATTAAATTCACCCAGGGCTTTTTTTCTCATAGAACGCTCAGAACGGCATTCCAGCACCTTTTTTTTTGCAACAAAAAAAAGCTGCCTCTATTGGCTTTGGAAAGCCTATTGCAATCTTGGCTCTTTTTTATGACTCATGGACTTCAACTCCCAGAAATCCTGAGCCAGCCACACTGAGGGGAAAGAGAGAGGTTTCCAAACTGAGCCATGCTGGCTCAGGACTTCTGGGAATTGAAGTTCTTGAGTCATAAAAGAGCCAAGTTTGCCTACCCTGCACTAGATGACATTAAAATTATTTACAAGGTTCCTTCTTTAGGAAGTAAACTTTAAGAATCTAAAACAGCTAATTCAAAAAAGCCAACAGAAAAGAATCTCACATTTTTCATCTGCTTCTGTCTTTTGGAAGGTAAAATTAGATAACAAAATAATCTATTTCCTATGTTAACATCTCTTCAATGAAATCAATAAATCAATAAGGAAAGAAATGAGAAACATTTTTTCAATGTAATATGTCTAATTTAGCTGATGCTAGAAAAAAATAGTATCTTTTGTAAATACCGTATTTTTCGGACCATAAGACGCACCTGACCATAAGACGCACCTGACCATAAGATGCACAGTTTTTAGAGCAGGAAAACAAGAAAAAAAATATTCTGAACCAAATAGTACCAGTATACTAAAACAGGGCTTTTCAACCTTTTCATCCATTGTACCACTTTTAGGACAAGGCAATGTCCGAGTACCACCAGTGGCCCAGCAAGGTGTCAAAAACGTGACCCCCCCCCAAAAAAGGGAAAAAAATGATACAGGTAGTCCTCGACTTACAATGATTCACTTAGTGACTGTTCAAAGTTACAACAGCACTGAAAAAGTGACTTATGACCATTTTTCACACTTATGACCATTGCAGCATCCCCAGGGTCATGTGATTTACATTCGGATGCTTGGCAATCGATTCATATTTATGATGGTCACATTGTTCCAGGGTCATGTGATCGCCTTTTGCAACCTTCTGACAAGCAAAGTTAGTGGGGAAACCAGATTCACTTAACAATCATGTTACTAATTTAATTTCTCTCTCTCCTTCTCTTTCTCTCTCTCCCCCTCCCTCTTTCTCTCTCTCTCCTCTCTCTCCCTCTTTCTCTCCCTATTTTTCTCTTTCCCTCTATTTCTCCCTTTCTCTCTCTCCATTTCCCTCCCTTTCTTTCTCCTCTCTCTCTCTCCCTCTTTCTCTCCATTTTTCTCTTTCCCTCTCTCTCCCTCTCTCTCTCCCTCTATTTCCCTCCCTCTTTTTTTCTCCTTGTCTCTCTGTCCCTCTTTCTTTCTCTCCCTCTCTTTCCCTCTCCCTCTTTCTCTCTCTCCCTCTATTTCTCTCCCTTTCTTTCTCCATCTCTCTCTCTCTCCCTCTTTCTCTTCCTCCCTATTTCTTTCTCCTTCTCTCTCCCCCTCTTTCTCTCCCTCCCTATTTCTTTCTCCTTCTCTCTCTCCCTCTCTTTCTCTCCCTCTCTCTCTCTATTTCTCTCCGTCCCTCTCCCATTGTCCCTTCCTTTTTTCCTTCCTTCCTTTCTTCCTTTCCTCCCTCTTTGTCCTTCCCTTTCCACGTTAGAGCAGTACCCATGGAGGCGGCCCACGGCCTGGCTTTCTCTTGCAGAAAGCAAGCTGAAATGGAGTGAGGGATATTGACAGGAACGCAAATTGGCCGATCTCGCACTCCTGCAATCTCCCTCGTTTGGTTTCAGCTTCCCTTGCTACAAGAGAAAGCAGGCTGAAATGGAGTGAGAGAGATTGCAGCAGCGCGAGATCGGCAGATTCGCGTTCCTGGCAATCTCCCTTGCTCCGTTTCAGCCTACTTTCTCTTGTAGCAAGGGAAGCTGAAACCGAGTGAGAGAGATTGCAGGAGCGCGAGATCAGTGTTTCTCAGCACGTGCCGATTTGCGCTCCTGGCAATCTCCCTTGCTTTCCACTTGCGAGGTTCAGGCTGGCTATACGGATCACCTTTGGACCATAAGACGCACCCTCGTTTCCCCCCCCCACTTTTTTGGGGGGAAAGTGCGTCTTATGGTCCAAAAAATACGGTACTCTTGAAAACTATTTTGAATCTATAACCATCTATTACAACTAAACCACTTTAAATTAAACAATTCTTAAGAATGAAATATTCTTAATTTGGACTTTACTTTTATTGTTTGGACTGTTGTGTGTTTTGAAAAATAGATTATTTAGAATCTAGTTATGTTGCACTTCAGTCTTTAAATAATTAACCTAGTATATACATAACAATATATGATGTTTTCCATGGTGAGCTTAACATCAATAACAACATTTATTTAAAAGGCTAAAATAATTTCTGGTGGTATTATCTGTACATTAAAATTTTGTTTAGTCACAGTCTTTCACTTTTCATATTCTGGGCAAGCAGTAGTCATGTATCCTAGCAAAAGATGTTACATATGTGCATAAGCATAGTCAATAGAATATGCCTTTTAAAAAATATCAAACATGCAAAGAAACAAAAATAAGTTCAAAATATCTGTATTACATCCAGAAATGCCAACTTTGCATCCAATATTTCTCATCCATAACTATGGCACCCTAAGGATACCTGCATACATGCAAATGCTTCTCTGGGATCACTAACGCAGCAGGGATTGCTTTTTCCTTCCAGTAACATATACCTAAAACCAGTTTATTGCATTTGGCAATTGTAATTGTAGTAAAAAAAAATTCGTTGTCAACCAATATAATTCATTTAATTTGAAATCAAGTGAAAAATTGATTTAAATTATTTTATTAAAACAAATTAATGGCAATTCTTTTATAAGAAGTTGCCTCAAACAAAATGAGTTTGACATGCCTGCTCTAGATGGCTGAATGCTCCAAAATAAATTCTAGACCAGGCCTGTACATGGAGCCTACCCAGCACCCTTGGACAGAGCACAGACTTTTTTAAAAAATAATAATAATAAAATCACCACCACTGCCCTGAAAGTCATGTTGCCTAGTGCCTCCATAGCTTACCATGACCATGAGCTCCAACACTGTAGATGCTCCTCTAGTCACCAAATCATTGATTAGCCCACCAGCTTTATTTTGCAGACCACAAAGATTTTTAATTTATCAGTGTGGGCCTTTCTCTTCTACAAGTTGCACAGATCTCTTCTAGATTTTCCTCTTGCCTTTCTGAGTTAACTCCTTGGTCTGTCATTGAACAAGAATTGACTTTGTAGGGAAGCATATTATCATTTCATGTATATTTCACATATGTTCTACATTTATTTACCGATTATATAATATTTGTATGCAATCCACATGGCGAGGTTTGGGGCAACTTACAATAGAAAAAAATATATTTTTAAAATCAGAAGACTAAAGCATAAAAGCAGGGCTTTTTTTCTCATAGAACGCTCAGAATGGCGTTCCGGCACCTTTTTTTGCACAAAAAAAGCTTTTGCACTATGCTACTCCCTCTATTGGCTTTTGAAAGCCTATTGGCTTTTGAAAGCCAATAGGAATTGCTGCTGAGCACGCCAAAAGACCTGCCTGACAAATGTTGCACCAGCAAGTTGTCTGCAGCGAAAGCAAGTTGGCAGGAACTTTGCATCCCTCCCTGCTGCCCAACTACACCATCTCAACTAGGTAAGTAAGAGAAGACAAGGAGTGGGAGGTGGATTCTGTGGAGTCCATGTGCACTCCTTCCTTGTGCTCACCCGTGTCAGCCAGACTGGTGGCCTACCCAGTGCTAGACCTGCGCCACCATTGCCTCATCCTGTGCGCCTCAATGGCCGCCCTACATCGTCTGGCCTGCACTGCCTCCGCCGCATGCCTTGCGCAGCCCCGCCATATAGAGCGGGCCCCGCTGCTCCCACAGCACCAGCCGCGCCAGCTCCGGCCCCGGGGGGCAGCCTGCCACCAACACCCCTCGCACCCATGACTGCAGCAGCGCCATGCCCCCACCCCTCCTGCGCCCGCCAAGATGAGAGTTCTAGCACCTTTTTTTTAGAAAAAAAGCCCTGAATTCACCCATTCCTGTCCATTTTAGTTTGTTGATCCCTAAGATGTCGATGTTCAGTCTTGTCATTTCTTTTTTGACCACGTCCAGCTTGCCTTGATTCATGGATCTTACATGGAGAAAAAATCTTTACAGCATCGGATTTTCCTTTCACCACCAGATAAATCCACAGCTAAGCGTCCTTTTGGCTTTGGCCCAGTCGCTTCATTCTTTCTGGCGCTACTAGTACCAGCCTTCTGTTCTTCCCCAGTAGCATATTGGATGCCTTCTGACCTGAGGGGCTCATCTTCCAGCGTCATATCTTTTTGCCTTTTGGTACTGTCCATGGGGTTTTCATGGCAAAGATACTGGAGTGGGTTCCCATTTCCTTCTCCAGTGGATCACGTTTTGTCAGAACTCTCTGCTATGACCTGTCCATCTTGGGTGGCCTTGCACGGCATAGCTCATAGCTTCATTGAATTACGCAAGCCCCTTCGCCATGACAAGGCAGTAATCCATGAAAGGGGTAAAATGTTTACAATTAACTAATAGCAGGGATAGATTTTGCAGGACCTGTGCAATGTACAATAAACAGCCTGGTTCTCTTAGATTATTTTGTTATCAACTCTAATCAACCCAGAGCAGCATCATTATGATTACAGGATTTAGGCTGCAAAAATCTGAATCACCACTAGATGGCAACAAAAAAATAGAAAATCCTAACTCTCTGATGACACCTAGTGATTGTCCAAATATCTGCAGCCCAGAGCCAGTAGCTCTAGGTATGTTCAGTATCAAGGGACAGAAGGAGGTCAAGTGCAGAACAACTGGAGGAAAATGGTTTGTTTATCCTGGTGTAATATAATCCCATTAGTATGCACAATCTTAACAGTCTTGTGGTGTATTCTTCAATTTACATCCCTTCAGATGTACGGCCTTCAAGTTGTAGAATTCTCAGCAATGGCCATAAGAGCTGAGAAGTTTTAGGAGCTGAAATTCACAAATTTGGTGGCAGCTCAATTTAAAGAATGCTGATTTAGAGCATTTTTCAATAATCTAATATTTAAATATATTAAACAGTTTGATACTTGTGAAGTCTGGCACAAATGCTGTTACATCTACATTTTCTCCACACTATGCATAACATTATCAGTCAGTCATCGAGTATTTCCTCTCACCAAGTGTATTTTTTTCTCTGAATGAAGCAAAACAACAAAGCTAGTTACTTTACCTTTGGCTCATGGGAGAAATCCTCTAGCAAGCTGATCATCATATGTGACATATGTGCTTTTTATTGATATTTTTTCCAGCTCTGTCATTTCTTTTTCAGATGATGTGATCAGAGGAAGTATCCCAGTTGTGTCTGCATCAGAGATTTATCTAAAGGCATTGCCACACTGGTCATGTTTTCATATCTCCAGAATAGATATTTAGACAAATTTTAGCACATCTATCTCAGTTTCATATCTCTGTGTTGCACATGCTTTGAAGGCAGAGTTGTTTTTACAATCTGGAGAGAACATCTTTTAGGGAAAGCTTTTAACCTGCTGGGCTATATAATTCATTCAAAATTCCTTTTCAGCTGCTCCTTTCTATTCAGGATGCAGTGCTTTTTCAGATTTATAAAACAAGGATGTCAACAAAGTGTGGTGTGCTTTAGGCCCTCTTCAGATATCACACAACTAGAAAATGCTGTTCATCAACATCTGCTTTTAGCATCTGGAAAAAAAGCTAACAAAAGGGATGAATGGAGAAAAACTATATGTACAGTGTGTGTGTACACATACGTGTGTGTGTGTGTGTTTGTGTGTTTGTGTGTAATTTATATTTAAAGAAATAGAACTTTAGAATACCAAACCTTCAAGTAGCTAAACAGCCTTTTCAAAGATTGATTGCAAAATCATATCCTACTTTTAATACCATGTTACAAGCTATTTTTCATATATCAACTTTCCCCAGATTAAGAAAGGATATATTTTTTTTAAGCCAGACACAGTGGGCTTCCATGTGCAATAAACACAGAGGTACGTTCACCAGAACTCCACTCACACAACATTTGGCCCTCTGACTCCAGAGAAATAGAAGCCTTCCAATATGAATGGTATTCACTGCAGCTTTTATAGGGATCTTCTGAAAGATTACACTCTACCCCTGCTACCCAACCTCCCAGAAAAAACAGCACGGTACTTCACTAAACCTGTTTCAGATTCCAACTATGCAATCACCAACTCAGCAGCCACATTCATTGGAACTGCAGTGAAGATGTAGCAACAATTAGTGCCACCCTAGAAATCTTTTCCACCGGCGCTTATTTTTATTTATTTTATTTTATTAATTTTAGCTTTCTGGTTTTATTTCTTTGATATGCTGATCTTTGATCATCATCGTAAATCTGATTGGATTTCAGTCTCAGGCTGCCATTTTAACAGAGAGCTGGACTGGAGTCTGAAAAGTTATGGATCCTGAAACTCAGGAATAACACCTGCACAGCCAGGAATTTCTCCACTTTATTTTACCACCACGCCATGAGATTAGTATTTCCTGTGCTATCAAGAAGCAATATTGAAATTATCACTGCTTCTAGCAGGCATGTGATATGTAGTTCCTCTCTGCTTTTATCTTGTTAAATCCATCTTTTCCTGAACATTGCCAACTGTTTGGTGTTAGCGTTACATTACAATGTTTCTGCAGGACCTAACTATGCTTGATTCAAGGCAACCATCACAACAGCTTTCATCACAACTTGCTAGGTTTACATGGCAGCCTTAAACCCATTCAACTCCTTCTGATGAAGCAGGATTTCATGAAGTTAGCTACCGATAATTTTCATGGGTTCGCCAAAGCTGTTCAAAGAGTTGTACTATGTAATAGCAACTTCAGAGATGATTTGTTGCTTGCATCTTTACCTCATAAAAGTGTAAGACACCTTACAGGGAAGACAACAATTTCAGCAAATGTGGCTGCAAAGATTTGCTCACAAACAAGGTGGATTCTTTGGGATGTATTTTGTGGCATGCATTCTTAACCAAGCAAGATCTAAGCCATTTAAACTGGTTGCATCCAAGGCAAATGGAAGTAAATGCTCATTTTGTTAAAAAGGAAGTGTAAGGCATGCTTCTTTCAAAGACAAGCTACAACATGTTCTGAGTGAAATGAACTATTTGTATTAAAATGAGATCTAGGACTATAATTCAACAGGAGGGAGGGAGGGAGGGAGGGAGGGAGGGAGGGAGGGAGGGAAGGAAGGAAGGAAGGAAGGAAGGAAGGAAGGAAGGAAGGAAGGAAGGAAGGAAGGAAGGAAGGAAGGAAGGAAGGAAGGAAGGATCTCAACAAATAGCTGCCATACTCTTTGAGAAGAAAATCTGTGATGGAATCTCTAACCTAGAACATTTTCAAAATGTTGAACTATCCTTAGCCAGCTAGTGTTTGGAGAAGATGGAAATTACAGCTAAATAAATATGAAGGGTTTCATGTCAGGGAAAGCTGCTTTAGATATTTTAAATGTGAAAATTGAACTGCTTCGTTTGCAGATGTTCCAACACCATTTTTTCCTAATGAATGGTCTAGTTATTTTTATTTATTTATTTATTGCACTAGTGTCAGAAGCACCAAGGCACTTCCAGGTTGAAAGGATTAACCAGTGACATCACCATAGCCCTGGGGACGCCCAATTGGGGCTCCTTTCATGTCCTCAGAAGGAGCTGGAGTGAAGGACAAGAGCTCAACCCCACCCCATGGCAGCTCTCGGGTCTCAAACATGGTCTTGCTAACCTCCTGCCCACCATTCCCACCACTCAAGTTACTGTCTAGTTAATGATTTAAGGTACATTAAGATTGCATTATGGATTGATCAAAAATGCTTTACAATTTAAACAGGTCTATAAACTCTTCAGATTATTCAACAAATGTAAGGCCACTATCGGGAGCCGCAAGAAGCAATTGAAGTGAGCTAATTAATTACAAGTTAAACATCAAAGATAGGAATGTATAGAATCAAATCATCCCAACAAACGTGTTGCTTAATAAAAGTTTCAGTCAACAAGGAAATCTGATTAGCTTCTCCTGTCCAGGAAAATTCAGTTGTCATTCTACATCCTGAAATTACTTCAGTGCCAAAATGTTGCATTATGGAATCTTGAAGGCATGCTCTACAACAGTGATGGTGAACCTTTTAGACACTGAATACCCAAAAACCACTGGGCCACCCACCCCCACCCACCCCACCCCCTGCCCTGCCCACCCACCACCCACCTGACCGCCCACCTGCAGGGCCACCTACCTCCTCCACAGCCTGCCACAGATTGCCCAGGCAGCCCTGCAACCCCATGGTGGTCACGCCCTCCACCCGCACCCTGCAGCATCATCTGTGCACGACAGGTCATGAGGGTGGAGTCTTGTCCCTGCTGCCCGGCTGCCATGTCCTTGGCCGCGCTGCTCCGTGTGGGTGGCACCTGGGGGTGACTCCTCCAGGGGGGGGCTGCTGGTGAGGAGGGGGCGCAGGGGGAGGAGGGGCTGGTGCAACAGCACATGTGCCCACAGAGAGGGCTCTTAGTGCCGCCTCTGGCATGCATGCCATAGGTTCACCACCACTGCTCTACAAGATAGCCACTCTACAAGATAGTTATTGGCTCTAATTATCACAGTCCATGACATCCATCAATATACTCCGATTGATATGAAAAGTGTGTGATTCAGCTTCCTGTTTCCCAATTAAAAATAAGCCTTAAATCATTCCTAAGATATAGTGAAATCCCTATTACTATAGGATTTATAGCATTACAGAATGGGCTGCTAGTATATTTCCAGTTCCTATTTTATCTGCCAAATTGAACACTGAAGTAAAAAATGCTGATAACATAATCTTTCATTAAATTAAGACTTCTGGGTGTTGTCATTATGCAGAACACACAATGAAAAAATATCTAAGCAGCCTTTGGAAAGAGACTACCTTGTAACCAGCACGTTCAAAAAGCCATTCAATTTTATTGACTTTAATGGCATGCAGAGAGCTCCCTTTATGCCCTTACAGGGTCTTAGAAAAGACGTGTTTTAGTAAGAAATAGATCACATTTGCCCGCATGTTTAATTGGAAGGCAAGCATTTGTACCATTAAGAGCAACAACAATGATTTGTGCAACAGAAGGCTGTTGTAGTATGATTTTTCTGTTTTATTACTTTATGCATAACTGAATAATTGAAATAAGCATTCCCTCTTTCTTCCTTTCTAAATCTATCACATGCAAGAGCCTGTCAGAGTCTGTTAATTACATACAAGGCTGACATTTCAAGCATATTCTCATTATTTGCAACCCAGTACTGAAAGGGAAGCCTCTGGGGACTGGAAACAAAGTGGCCTTCAGCCTCAGTCTCAACAACAGAACAAGCAGAGAGGACAAGGTTGCATATGTTGTGTAATGTTTCATTGTAGGGAATCCTCCAATATGTGCTTGACAAGAAGAAATACAGTTATGGCATCTTCCCAACATTAACTTTGGGGGTGCCACATTAGAAGATCCAGATGTGACTCTTTTCTCATACCAATACTGTATTGCCCCCAAACTGTAGGGTCCTTGGTGTTCTCTTAGCTTGGTTGTTTGGTTGCAGATGTTTCATTATCCGACTAGGTAACATTGTTAGTACTTGTGCGCCAGAGTTTGTGCACTGAAGATGTTACCTAGCCGGGTAATGAAACATCTTCAGCCAAACAACCAAGTGCAGAGAGCACCGGGGATTCCACAGTCCAATCCTGTGCTACAGATATTCTCTTTTATTGCCCCAAATCCCAATGCTAGAACTAGTTGTTTCAAGGGTGTCTTCTTGACAATTGCTAGTAGGGAAAAGGTGATGCGGACTAATAAAATGGCAGGTGTGTCTTCCTATACATTTTGGAGCAACCCACAGAATAGGGTCACAGATCTAGGCTATAAAAAATCTCATGGCACCCAGAAGGAAGTGACAAGCTACAAAAAGCTCTTTCTCTCTGCTGCCGGCTAATGATTCCCAGTTTTTTTTGCAGCCCAGACATGGAGGTTGTAGCCTCAGGCCTCTTTTTGATTTGTCACTTAAAACCCAGCTATAAGCCCCAATATCTCTTAGACCTTTTATCTTAAAATATTAGTCTATTAATAAGGAGGGAAAACAATTAAAAAATATCCGGAGCAGTGTGTACTCAACTGTAAAACTCTATACAAGTTTAAGTTTACAACCATTCCAGAATGAATGCATTTATTGCATGATCCAATCTGGGTCGGTCACCGGCATTAGAGGTTTTGTCTTCTGAGCTTTTGGACTTGTACTGAAGCCCACTTTCAGGGAACTTCTCTCTAGCTAGAAATTCCCTGAAGATGGGCTCCAGCACGAGGCCCCAAGTCTCAGAAGACAAAACCTCTACTGCCGGTGACCAACCCAGATTGGATCCTGCAACATTATCCTGGAACACGTATATTCACCTTCATTTGTAATACATTTATTTAGTTCTTCTTTCCTTTTAAAGGCCTCATTTGATGCCAAAATTGCTGAGAGTACACCTCAGATTCCTAGATGTCCATAATTGTTACTCAGATTTGTCTTAAAAGTTTTGACAATAATGTGTCTTTGAAGGGGAATGTGCTCTTTCATCTGCGGAGGTTTTTTTTTCTATTCTTTACCCAAACCTGTTAGAAGTAGCATCAGTAAGCAATGTTCAGTTGTGCATTTAATTTTGACTTTGCTCAGTTTTTCAGCCTTTGCCTGTTTTTTGAATGTATTACATCGAATTCATGCCAAAAGAGCTTTTCTTTCTTCTTTTTTCTTTTTTTAGAATTTTAACATGACAGAACAGAGCAAACTCTCCTTTTTTTACTTTATGGCCATGTATATCTGGAAAATATTAAGATACAAAGCAATAGCAATCATATTGACCGTAAAAGAAGACCCTCAAAATTCTTACTGAGGATCTTTTTATCCAGACAATGGTTTGCAAAAAGAGAGAGAGAGTGAGTATAACTTTTCAAGTTTCCAAAAGCTTTTCATGTGGCAAGACATTTAAACTCCAGGGGGGAAAAAGGACAAGGACAGGCAAATACAATTAAGATATATTTAACTAAACATGTAAGGGCTTCAAACTGAGTAGAAGACTGCTTGCATACGCTCATCCGTTCCTACTCGTTTTGACCTCCAAGCATTTGGCCCTCCAGGCAAACTATATAGCTGCCCTTATCTACTCTTCTAGTTTTCACGTGTTCAGGCAAGTGCCTGATGGAACACTTTCTGCCTTCGTTGTGGTATTGATCAATCCATCTGCCACGATCCTACTACTGTACTTGAGACTGGGTGACACCCCAAACTTACAGTAGGTCAGGGTCCCCAACCCCCGGTCATTGGACCGGTACCGGGCCGCGGCATGCCAGCAACCAGTCCGCACAAACAAGCAAAGCCCCATGCGTGGGATGCAGGCAGCACACAAAGCCACGCACCCTCCGGTCCGCAGAAAAACCTCTCTCCATGGAACCAGTTACTGGTGCCCCAAAGGTTGGGGACCTCTGCAGTAGGGGGCTCTCTCCATTCCACGTACGGCTGTGGAATTGCTCTTTTTGAGAATGTTTTTGAAGAAAAGCAGGCTAAGTTGTGTTAATGAATAAAAATCAATTTATTTGGTAGCAAAGCAGTTGCTTTGGCAGTGGCACACTTTTTCCCTTCCTTCTGAGAAATTAATGCTTCCTATTAAAATCCATAGAATATTGTTTATGGTCCCTGGGACTCACTGCAATATTCAGAAGTGTACCTTTTTACAAAAGTGCATTGTATAATATTTGAAAAGCATATGATAGTATCCTAAGGATTTTAAAATTATGTTTGTACTGTCAATCGCATGGTAGAAAGTACTTATTCTTGAAAAGTAAATTATCTTCTTGAAGAAAGCAAGCAGCTCAATATATACACACGCACACACACAAAAATAAAAGAGCCAGTACAAATGCTTGCTGCCCATGTTTTTTTATTAGTAGTAATAATATTACAACGCTCCAGCTAGAAGTTATGGATCAGAACGGATGGTCTTGAATAATTTACCCAGAGGATTGACTTCACTTAACTAAGAGGTCTCAGCATGCCCTTACTGAAAAATAAAAATTGCACATTTCTTATCCTTCACTTCAGTTAAAAATATGCCCAAAGGTACATTAGGCTTTATACAAGTGTCTTTAACTGTGAAACAGAAACAACACACTTAGGAGTTTACTATCTTTATTCCCCTAAGCCTTATCATCTATCCTAATGGCACAATGCTCCCTACAAGAGAAGGAAAACAAACAAACAAACAAAAAAAGCTTTACATAAATAGTTCAGATCTAAAGACATTCTGCCTATAAATTAATTTAAATTTTAACAGGACCTGCAAGGTCACTTGTTGGGCAAAGCCATCCCATACTCAAGACGATGCTGAGAATGGAGTCTTGGAGCCATGAGACCAGTGGAATAGCTCGTCCACTGACCTACAATGTGGACGAGTATAAATTAAGAGTTAGGACATTCAAAATACCCTGGCCACATACATAACCATTTTCTTTTTCTTTCCCTTCATTTAAATCCCTTGTTTGGGGTCTGAAGATTTTTCCTTGAGACACTGGCTTCTCTATGGAGATGTTCCCAATTCTCTTGGCTATCAGTTCAGTATTCCCATTAACTGTGTTGCTGTGGAGTCTACAAATATTCCAAGGAGGGACTGCTGGCAATTGTGTACTAATTCCTCCTTTTAGTAATCTGGTGGCCAACCAGTCTTCCCTATTCCTTCCCCCTGTTTTAGCTTGGATAAATGGGGAACGAACCACAGAATTATACTTTATAGTCTGGGTTTCTTCCTCCTTTAATTCTTTGAAGGAGGGGCTCTGCCCTGCCATCTTCTCATCCAGAAACAAGTTGACTGACTGACAGTCTGTCTCATGTCTCAAAGCAAAAGGCCAGTTAGGATTCTGGGAAGAGAAGCGTGGCCATTCTGCGCTATGATTATTTCATAAAGAGCTGTTTCTACATAATGCCCCTTTCTTCTTGTTCCCCAAGCATTCAGTCTTGTGCCCTCCGAAATGTGTGTACAGTATGAGATCAAATATACGCCCCAAGTTATGCACACTTTCATCGGTGTGTGTGTGTGTGTGTGTGTGTGTGTGTGTGTGTGTGTGTGTGTGAACCCACTGATTGTGGCTTTATAGACAGGAATGATTTGCTCTAATTTTGAGCGACAACACGCCCCGGATGTAGGCAATGTAGGTAGGGATCATTGGTGCGCTCATGGATTTTCTTTCTCCCATTAAGTTCAATGGCACAGAATAGACCAGATCTGGAGCTAGAGAAAAACTGCTACTTCTGTGGGAACATGGCCACAGATGGTAGTAGTGTGGGATGTGACCAAGCTTGGTTCTCCTCTATTCAACTTGCATTTCTGATATGCTCTACTCTATCTGTAAAGGTATCTTCATGGAGAGAACACCTCTAACTGCAGAGAGCTCTAGTAGCACGTGAGTTAATATTGCAACATAACTGGTATTTCACCAGAGAGCAGGGCTTTCACTAAAGTCTTGATAGCTCCCTCAGCTGAGAGATCTCCAGTATAGGATTGTGGCCTCTGCAGCAAAAGTATCGCTTTTAGTACAAATTTATTTAGTCATCTAGCAAATGTGGACATTCATGTACCTCTGTAAACAGTTTAATAAGTTTTATTACATTCTGAGAAATGTTATGTGTTTACAGCAGATTTCTGAGCTACATTTTTATATATGGTAATAAATATATAACAATATCTATGTTCAGTTCCATCACACATTTGTATTTGAGGAGAAAAATAAAGCGCATTGCCCATTAATATAACCTCCCTTTTAGTTTCATGAGTGCTCATATTTAGATGTAAGCAAAACCGAGCGAGTCATCCCACATGAGCTACATCCAAAACCGGTGGAGGGTTTCATGATGAATTGCAACGGTCCTGGTAGTAAATACCTAGAAAAAGGTTTAGAGAACAAAGGCGTAAGAATTCAAACACATATCTTCAATTCAACTAAACAAGTATTCACAAACAAATAATCTATCAGGAAAAGGGACATACATTTGCGTGATTCAATCATAACACCGTATGACCAACAGTGTAATATCTTCACTACCTTGCTACAACAAAGGTATTATCTTACCAATACGGCAACTGGTGATTCAGAGAGAACTTAATCGATTTTAGGACAGTACGTTAAAACTTTGCAAACATGCATTTTAAAAATATGATGAACAAGCTGGTTATATTCCACTCGGAACATCATCAAGGTAGTATTTGCAAAAAGGGGATTCTCTTTTTCCAAACATAATTTTTCTACCTCATCCAAATTCTGATCTTACAATCTCTGCAGTGCAGGCTTTTGCTCCCATTGGGGTGTTCCACTAAACACAACCAGCAAATAACTACGACACTTATGCTGCACAAAAAACCCTGATACATACTGAAATTTCAAATATGTGTTTTTGTTCTATTTTCCACACTTCAAGATTTGGTGTTCTTGATATTTAGCTAGTTTTTCATTATTTGTTTATCTTGCAGAATATATTCATTAGAACATATATACCTTCATGTACCAAGACACACACACACACACACATACGTGTGTGTATACACATATATATATACATACATGCACACACACACACATACACACACCAAACAATGGACAAAATGCTACTACCACCCCCACAAACTTCAATAAATCCTTCTGTATGAGAAGAAGATTGCAGACTACAGATGAATTATTGCATCTTTCAGTTGCTAGGATGATCAGCCTGAATCTGATTGGTAAAGAAAAAGTTTGGAAGATAAATGAAAATGGAAAATGGAAGCCATGTTACTTTGAAATAGGGAACAGAAAAGAGATAGAAACTTTTGTAAGACTCCAGAACAGATCTTTTAAAAACCAAGGAACAAAGCTTATATTTGGAACAGAACATAAATTCGATAGTTTCCTTTGATAATAACATCATTTACGTGTTTTTTTTTAAAAAATGGCCAAATATACACCAGCATATCTTTCCATTAGCTAGGCCAACCCTTGCCCAACCCGTTTCCTACTGTTTTCTGGAAATTGCTAAGGAAGTTTCTTCATAATTCTGCAAATATTAAGGCTTGCTCAGTTAAATTATATTGTCCTTTTACATAAATTATATACTATGGAAATGCTCCTCAAATTGGGTAGCTTCAACATTAAAATTTGATAAAGAAATACAATATTTGGAAGTACGTCAAACAATCCTAACTTCTTCTTTGAAATGAATTCAGATATATTATTTCCAGATATCATCTGGAATTCATGTTTCTCTCTTGGTGTTCAGGCCAGAATTTAGGGTTTCTGTGGAAAAGATTTTTTTAATGCCTAGCATACTATTATTTATTTTTATTTTATTTTAATTCCATTTGTATCCCGCCCTTCTCCGAAGACTCAGGGCGGCTTACAAGCTTAGCAGTAGCCTTCATCCTATGTATATGCCTGCTTATTAGGGCTTTCACACACACCCCAAGAGGCATTATTACAAAGTCAGCTTAATTGCCCCCAACAATCTGGGTCCTCATTTTACCTACCTCGGAAGGATGGAAGGCTGAGTCAACCTTGAGCCTGGTGGGACTCGAACCTGCACTAATTGCAGGCAGCTGGTGTTACTTAAGGAGGCATTAGCCCACTGCTCCACCAAGGCTCAATTATCTTGCTTCATGCATGCAGTGTGGTACTACCATTAACATACACACATACTGGCAACCTGTGATCATAACATTTCTTTTCCTTACCCATCACATGCCTACAGAACTTTTAAGATTTAAAAGCAAGTAAAACGTGAGCCATTTAAGAAGTAAAAGCCGTTCAACCTCAACAGCTTTTCTATTCACTTATTCCTCATATTTTCTTTAAAAAGGACAAGTATATTCTGTGTGGCCTTTATGCTGCTTATCTCAAATTATGACAGGGTCAGCATGGAGGAGGACATAGAATTAAGGGGTAAATCATTTTGTGTTGCTTGAAATAACCCCTGACCCAGAAACATCAATACCAAATTTTGCTGCATTAGACTAAACCCCACCATTACTTAATGAAGTTGTGATATAGCCACCATCTCATTATCATGATTTTAGCAAATTGCTAATTCACCATTCATCAGTGACTCTCTGATTTATATACTTAAATCGCTGGCAACCCCAGCAGAAACAGAACTTGGAATAAAAACCTACAAACAGTCATTTATCATAAATTGTCTAATAACCACCCTTTAATTTATTTCCCATTACTAACGCTCTATAATTACTTGCAGATATTAGATGCCCTGAAAATGTATAAAAATAACACCTACCCTAAGTGGAAGCTACGTTACAAGTAATGTATTATGCTAGAACTAATACACACATAATAGAGCACACTGTTTAGAAAACGTTACCTCATAAGATGGTGAATGCTAAACACCGTGCTGTAAGAGTCACAATGATTAAATGCCATGAGAGCATATGCTAAAGCCAGGTTGTTGTTATGGAAGGCTCCCCATGAAAGAACTGCACACAAAGACCTGCTTTAGCGGAACGATGCCTATATTTCAGGGTTCCCTTCCCTCCCGGACCAAATCCAATGAAGTGTGTAAAATGGCAGAATTCATGCCTAAGGCTCCATGCAAAGATCATTAAATATGTCCACAGTAGAAAGGACACATTAATTACACGTTTTGAAGGTTCAGGGGAAAAATAAATCAATTAAATAAAGAAGTAGGGGGGGAAAAGAGCTTTTTGTGATGGGCAAGGGAAGAGATGGAGAAACAGTAAAGACATTTCTGAGTGACAAAAGTGTTTACTATGGCATTTTATCACCCGGAAACGAAGAAGAGAAATTCCTGGACGTTTTGACAGGCAATATTGGTTAGCTGAACTGTGGCACTTACGGTACTTAATGTGAACATGCAAGCTATGCTGAAATAACTCTCCATAACGTAAATCATGAAAAGCAAGGGTGATCTTTGGTCAAAGTTGATTAATGTGAGATCATCAATAAACAAAGGTAAAAGATTAGCCATGCAGTTTTTTTGTTGTTTTTGTAGAGCTCTCGCTCTTACAACTGGGTTGCGCACCTACGACTGCTGCACATCCACAGAGTCATGTGTTCAAGGCATTGTCAATGGACATGTATTTTTATGGGTTGCACCATCTATCTTGTGCAACCTTCCTAGTTGGCTTCCAACAAGCATAGTCAGTGGGGAAGCTGAAATTGCTTAACCATCACATGATTCACTTAACCACCATGGTGATTCACTTAATGAATGCAGCAAAAAAGGTCACAAATTTTGGTACAACTCACTTAATGATTGCCTTGTTCAGAGACAGAGGTCCCAGGTCCAACTTGTGGCCTTAGGTCAAGGACTACCTGTAACATATTACTCTATAGCAGGGGTGTCAAACTGCCAGCCCGCGTGCTGGACACATCATCCGGAAGCCACGCCCACCCCATTGTCGGCAATGGCATAACTGTCCCGATACATTGTGCAATGTCAAGTGACGTCGCGGGTTTGACAAGTCTGCTCTACAGGTTCTGTCCAGAAGCTGCAGCTGCAAAATTTCTTCTAAATAGACAATAATCCCTTGCAAAATTAAGTTTGTCTCTGCTAACGTGCAAAATGCATTGCCGTAGTCCAAACGGGAAGCCTTGCTCACAATCAAACGTGCCTTAGTCCAGGGCTTTTCAACCAGTGGTACGGGTACCACCTGTGGTACATTGGCACCTAGCAGGTGATACGCGGCCATTCTAGAAAAGTGGTAGCGGGGGAGGGGGATGAGCTGAAACAGTGGCAGCACCGCACAAGCCTGAGCGAGAGATGGCTGGAGATGCAGGGCTCTCAGGGCTCAGCGGAAGCGCCAGGATCAGCGCTTCTTCGGGGCTGTCAGGGCTCAGCGGAAGTGCCAGAATTAGCGCCAGCCTCCAGCTGGAGCTCAGCACTGATCCCGGCACTTCTGCTGAGCCCAGAAGAAGTGCCGATCAGCTGGAATGTTGCAGCATCTCCAGGCTCTTGTGATTTACATTCAGATGCTTGGCAACTGATTCATATTTATGACGGTCACAGTGTCCCAGGGTCATGTGAAGTGACCAAAACCTGCTGCAACCACCCAGCAGACAGGGGGAATAAAAACCAAACACCCACCCCACCCACCCCCGCTGCCAATCCTCAACAGAAATGCTCACAACAATGAAAACCTCGGACAGGAGGAAGAGTACCGCCGGGAGGGCAGGCACTCTTGCTCGGCTGTAGCTTGGGGGGCACTTTTTTCAGTGCCATTGTAACTTCGAACAGTCACTAAGAGAACTGTTGTAAGTCGAGGACTACCTGTACTTCATCACTTTTTTCCTTTTTTTTTAATTGGTCATCAAGTTTTTGACTCCTTGCTAGGCGACTGGTGGTACTCGGATGTTGCCATATCCTAAAAGTGGTACAGTGGGTGAAAAGGTTGAAAAGCCCTGCCTTAGTCAACTCCTGTTTGGATTACCACAATGCGCTTGAAGACCATCGGAAGTTGCAACTGATGCAGAATGCAGCAGCAGTTTGGGGTGCCCTGTGGTACAGCCAAGAAACACCTGGCTTTCAGTTGCTTTTTGGGTGTGATTCAAGCGCTGGCTACATGACACACTGCCATATTTCTTGCACGACCCCCTCTCTCTAAGGGTTTCTGCCTGTCCTACTAAATTAAATTGGGGAGGGTGAGGGCTTTTCGGGTCCTCTCACTTAAATATTGCCATCTGATGAAACCCGAGGCATGCCTTCTCAGTGGCTGCCCCAATGATTTCTACATGGGGCTGCCCTTGAAGACCACTCGGAGGCTCCAACTGGTACAGAATGCAGCCGCGAGAGTTGTGTTGGGAGTCTCCCGATACTCCCATGTTACACCTCTGCTCCGCGAGCTGCATTGGCTCCCAGTTGTCTTCCGGGTGAGGTTCAAGGTGCTGGTATTGACCTACAAAGCCCTACATGGCATGGGTCCGGAATACCTTGGGGAGCACCTGCGGCCGGCATCAACTTCCCTCCGCCCAATACGCTCCCACAGAGAGGGTCTCCTCAGGGTGCCACCGGTCAAAGAATGCCGACTGGTGGCCACCAGGGGGAGGGCGTTCTCTGTGGGCGCGCCGGATTTATGGAACCGTCTTCCGGTTGAGCTCCGGATGGCGCCCGACCTTCGCTCCTTCCGGCGTGATCTAAAGACGTATCTTTTTGAACAAGCTGGCCTGGCCTGATGGGAGGGGGTTGGGTTTTTATTATAAATGCGTTTTAATCTATCTAAGAGTTCTGGGCACTTGTTTAATCTTTTTTAATTTTTGTATTCTGTCTTTTTAACATGTATTGCCCTGTTCACCGCCCTGAGTCCTTTGGGAGAAGGGCGGTATACTAATAAAATTGAAATTGAAATTAAAAAAAAAATTGGAACAGCCTCCCACCAGAGTTCAGAGGAATTGCTACTCTTTCAGCCTTCTGAGGTGTGTGAAGGACCTGTTTCCCTAAAAGCACTGGGCTAGAATGTGGGGGGAGGGGGGGTTAAAACTGTGAGGTTGTTTAGTGTGGCATCTGGGGTGGTGGTGGGAGGAGTTACATTTTTAATTACAGGTAGTCCTCGACTTACAACAGTTTAAAGTTACAGCAGCACCGGGGGGGGGAAAAGTGACTTGTGACAAGTTTTTACACTTCATGACCATGGCAGCAATCCCCACTCTCACGTGATCAAAATTCAATTTGACAGCGGTTGCGGCATCCCTCGTGATGCGATCAGCTTTTGCAACCTTCTCACGAGCAAAGTCCATAGGGAAGCCGGATTCACTTAACAGCAGTGTTACGCACTTAACAACTGCAGTGATTCACTTAACAACTGTGGCGAGAATGGTTGTAAAATGGGTCAAAGTGGACTATTGTGAACTGCCCTAGAGTCTTTGTATGAAATAGACGCCCATCTAAATCCTATAAATAAATAATGATGGATTTCAATTGAATTGATTAAGGAGTAAGTAGGGGGGAAAGGGGTGTCCCAGAAAACATGCATCCAATAAGGAGAGTTGGAGGAGAACTCCTCAGAAAAGGATTTGAAGTCTATAAAATACTTTCATTTTAGACAGGGCAGGAGAATAAAATACAAAAAGGAAACAAATGCACTGCAGAGAAGAAATCCCTACTATTTTTTTCCCCAAAAAAGGCAATTCTCTGAGCATACCAATTGCTATGGTGCATTAACTATATCCTCGATTAAAAATTAGAATTATAGGTAGTTCTTGGTTAACAGCTCTCTTTTTTAATGATCATTCAAAGTTACGACAGTGCTGAAAAAGTAGCTTTATGACTAGTCCTCAGACTTATGAGCGTTGCAGTACTAAATGTCTATGGAGATTCTCAGTCATCCAGGTCACAGTTATCCCAAATTTGCGTTTTCACGAGGCAACTGGACTTCCTCGTTTCTCTTCGAAGATGTTTCGCTTCTCATCCAAGAAACTTCTTCAGCTCTTCAGAGAGAAGCGAAACGTCTTCAAAGAAAAACGAGAAAGTCCAGTTGCCTCGTGAAAAAGCATCTTTGGGAGTGTTGCGGTGTCCTGCAATTACATGACTGCTATTGGCTCACTTCACAGCCAGCTTCTCACAAGCAACACCAATGGAGAAGCTAGAGGTAAGTTGCCATTTGTGGTCACAGACTGTTGCACTTAATGGTTGCAGATGATTTGCTTAACAACTGCACTAGAACTGATGTGGTCCAGCATGATCATGTATTGTTTCGCTTAACAACCATATTGCTTAGCAACAGAGCTGCCGGTCCCAATAGCAGTCATTGTGATGATGGAGCAGCATTTTGACCAAATCTTCCCGAGCTTTAAATGTTACACTGCTTGTCATAGAAGATGTTTCAAGAATCTTTGTTTCAAGAGTCAAGAAGTGAAAGCACTTTATATATTGGCTCTGCTAACCCAGGTTTTTCTAACCTGGCCAGTGTGTGTGTGATGTGAAAGCAAGTGTGGTGTGTCATGAAAACCAGAAAGACCCAGGTTCAAGTCTACTTTCAGCCATGGAAACTCCCTGGGAGTTTCCACCTAACTCATTGGAATTGCTATTATAAGTATAAAGGGAAAGTCTATGTAGCCACCAGAACTTCTAGAGGAAAGACAGATTTGTAAACGTAACAAATACATAAATGGTGCCTTCCAGACATGTTGAACTACAACCCTACCTTATAACAACTCTCTAGGGCAGGGGTCTTCAAACCTGGCCCTTTTATGACTTGTGGACTTCAACTCCCAGAATTCCTCAGCCAGGCATGCTGGCTGAGGAATTCTGGGAGTTGAAGTCCACAAGTCATAAAAGGGTCAAGTTTGAAGACCCCTGCTCTAGCTTGTCAGGCAAAGATTTTTTTTTCTCCAGCTTTGCTACTAAGGACTTCTTAACTGAGGATGCTGGCCCTGAATTATGTTGCTTCTCAGCAGTACGGTTCATCTTTTGTTTCCCCATCAAAATCTGTTTCTGATTATTTCAAATTACTCAACCTCTGAAGTGGCAATTTTCTTTGGAACTATGTTGTATACTGAAAAGGAGACAGAAAAAAGAATTCAAAGGATCTGAACCTTCCCTTATCTTATTTGAAAAGCAGGTTTGATTAGGGCGTCAAGAAGACTATGTACTTTCCTTGGAGGAAAAAAAAAAGAAGGAGGTTTATGATGATAATTTCATGTGAGCTTTGAATTGGAAAGTACACATTTTCCGTTCTTTCCAAAGGAAATACTGATGAACAAATGTCTGATGGTTAATTGCTGGAAAGAAATTATACACTTCAGATCTGGAAATTAAGGACTGGAGCATTTCCAAAAAAGGCCAGTTATAAGAAAGAAAAAACAAGTCAGAGTGGATCTTTAAAGGGAGTAGATTTACTGCAAATTTTCTGCAACATCATGGAGTTTTCAGCCCTAGAAACACCTGCCAGCAATCATCATTCTCTTTCTTAAAGTTGTCAAATGGCTGAAGCTTGCTTTTTTTTCTGACAAAGGCTACTGCCTAACTATTGTGCATTAGAATTACTACATTAAAAAGATAGAACAAACAAATTTGAACTGTGTTCAACTTAAAATGCCCTTTTGAACACTAAATAGGCTGAAGGCCCACACTAGTATATTAAATGGGCGATTTCAGAGATTTCAAGAATGATTTGGGCTCAAAAGAGTTGGATTCAACACATTTCTGCATATGTCTATTACATTACATTTTCATCTTGCCTTTCTCCTAGAAGTTCAAGTTGGTTAATAAGGCGTCTCACTTTTTTTTTACCCCACCTCCTCTACCATAGGGCTATTAAACTGCAGAGCTGAGAAAAAAATACCTGGCTCAAAATTCATAGAGAGACTAGAACCTGGATTTCTCCAATCCAATGTTACCATTTTTAATACATTATCACCATTTTTAAAAAAAAGTTATGCAGAAACTACCATCTGGAAATGTCTTTCAATTTTTGTCACATATTATATATTCTAACATAATGGAGTAAGGCAGGCAGGATCACTAACATGTTGAAGTTTGGGGATGTACCGCAGACTTTTACCACAAATAAAATTATTTCAGAATGAAGTAAGACAGCATCAGAGCTGTGTGATGTTTCTGTGCCATGGCTATGTCGAAGGTGCACCACATCCTGATTACTATAGCCATATGGTAAGGAAACTTTATAAGCAATTTATATTGGGTTTATATTTCTAAAAAATATACCTATGCTTAATTTTGCTCCTGTTTGAAAGGACTGTGAATCACTTCTAATAATGGCACATTATTTATTTTATTTATTTATTTTTATTGCATTTATATCCCGCCCTTCTCCGAAGACTCAGGGGGGCTTACAAGCTTTAGCAGTAGCCTTCATTCTATGTATATGCCTGCTTGTTAGGGCTTTCACACACACCCGAGCGGCATTATTACAAAGTCAGCTTATTGCCCCCAACAATCTGGGTCCTCATTTTACCTACCTTGGAAGGATGGAAGACTGAGTCAACCTTGAGCCTGGTGGGACTCGAACCTGCACTAATTGCAGGCAGCTGGTGTTACTTAAGGAGGCATTAGCCCACTGCTCCACCAAGGCTCTTAGATGCTTTGGGGAAAATGCTTTGGATTACTTGTAAGTAACATGGGATATTTGGGGATCACAAGTTTATCATAATATTTTTGTAATTCTCAACTACTCAATATACAGAATTCATTTTCATTATATTAACAAGCACCAACTTTGTGCCTCTCAGATATTTTACATCTCTTAGTCTTGGAAAACAAAGGGGAGAAAGTGACTATGTTTCTGCACTAAAATAATAAGAGGCAGCAATGAGAAGCTAGGAATTACATATATAAGAATCAGGGGGTTTTATTCCTCCATTCAGTTGTGTCCAATAATAGGAGTTTGACTGGACAAGTAATTTATACTTTCCTTGGCAAGGTTTTTCCAAAGTGGTTTGCCATTGCCTCTTTTCTAGGGCTGAGAGAAAGTCACTGGCCCAAGTTCACCCAGCTGGCTTTGTGATTAAGGCAGAACTGAACTCACAATCTCCCAGTTTTTAGTCTGGTGCTTTAACCACTACACCAAACTGGCTGTCATAAGAATCAGTTTAAACATATGTAAACTGCTGGATTGGAGTTACTATACTGGACCGAAACATTAAAAGTTAAATTAAACTTTTAATTTAAAGTTTTGTATCAACTGAGATTCTGCAACAAAAATCCAATGGTATGGTAGCCTAATCACACCCCTGCATCACTTTTAACATCACAAAACATCAAATTCAGCATCATGCATACCTTGTGTCGTCCCAATCAGAATTCATTCCAGAAATGGACCCTCTAACATCAGACGAGTATTTGTAAACCACTAGCAGGCACTGTTTACAAAGCTCAACTATTCGTTGGCAACACTGGAGCTGATCGGCAGTCACGGCTTCTGTGCTTTTACTGAATATTGTCTCCCAAGAGCTCCTGTTGGCATGGAAACAGACATGACCTCATGCTTTCTGCCACAAATGACAATCTGAAATCTTTACATGAGAAATTTAGCTACAGAAAAGGAAGTGAATTAATGTATGACTTTGTTAGTTTACGGTAAACAGCTGGTACTGTTTCACCAACAATTGGCGGGAAATAGGAAAATACAAATTAATAATTCAGCCTTTGTCTTTCAAAGACCTCACTAGTCAGAGTTTCTGTGGTAGAACTTTTTTTTAGGAGAAGAGAATGTTGGGGTGAGAATTGTAACTGGGCCCTTGAAATCCAGCAACATTGCCAGGATGGGCTCTCGAAGGAGCAAAAAGTAATTCAGGAAACACAGGAGTTACCGTATTTTTCGGACCATAAGACGCACTTTTCGCCTCCCAAAAGTGGGTGGAAAAACGAGGTGCATCTTATGGTCCGAAGGTAAGCGAAAACACTTGTCTCCCGTTCAGTCAACACAGTCCATCAGCTCCACTGGAGAGACGTGATTGAATGAAGACATGGAATTCTCCACCCCGCCCGTGATTGGTTGGCAGGGGAGGAAATATGGACGTGCCTGCCATGCCTTCTGACTGCCTCCCCCTCCCTGCGCGTGCACATTTTCTTTCTTTTACCTCGCTGCTAAAGAAATAGTTTTTGCTAAACTAAACCTCATAGGCGACTTGCCCCAGCAAAGCCGTGAGGAGTTGTCCCTGCAGGTTTCTCTGCGAAGTTTATTGGAAGTGATTTCCCATTTGCAAGATAATACTGCTAATTGTTTGAAATTGCTTCGGGATCTTAGAAAACCTATTCAGGGAAAAGAAACTACCGGTACCTTTCTTTCTTTCTTTCTTTCTTTCTCTCTTTCTCCCTCCCTCCCTCTTTCCTTCCTTCCTTCCTTCTTTCTTTCTCTCTCTCTCTCTCTCTCTTCCTTGCTCCCTCCCTCCTCCCTCCTTTTTCTTCCTTCCTTCTTTCTTTCTTCCTTCCTTCTTTCTCTCTCTCTCTCCTTTCTCTTTCTTTCTTTCTTTCTTTCTTTCTTTCTTTTTCTCTCTCTCTCTCTCTTTCTTCCTCCCTCCCTCCCTCCTTCCTTCCTTCCTTCTCTCTCTCTCTCCCCTCCTTCCTTCCTAGTATACCGGTACTATTTGGTTCAGAATATTTTTTTTTCTTGTTTTCCTGCTCTAAAAACTGGGCGCGTCTTATGGTCAGGTGCGTCTTATGGTCCGAAAAATATGGTACTTCTCTCTTGACTCCATAGCAGCTTTCTGCTTTCTAGATCGGATCAACTTCAGCTCTAATCATCTTCTGCCAGGATAACTGTTGCCTATGGACCACCAGATAATTAGGGAATAGGAGAGCTGAACAGGTGATCAAAGCAGCAAAAAGTCTCTCTGTGTGTTTTTTGTGTGAAATTTCAGTTCAAACCACTACTTCCCAAAAGAACATACCTGTGATTTTGAACAATTCTGTTTTGATTAAAAAGTCCTGCATCCAGTGATGGGATTCAGCCGGTTCGCACCAGTTCGGCAGAACCGGTAGCTAATTTTTTGTTGAGTTCTAGTCCAGGCCCAGAACAGACTTCTGGAAGCGGCACCCACACAGAGAACTGGTTGTTCACATATTTGAATCCCACCACTGCCTGCATCCATAATCTTTCCAACACTCAGAATATAAAATATGGAAATAGGGGAATGAATATTTTTGAGAAAGTTTAAATAAGTAGACAGTATTACTAAACTAGCTATGAGGAAAATAAATCTACAGCAGTCACAAAAGACAAAAAGCTTTGTTTTTGTTCCAAGAAAAACAATTTCCGTGTCTGTGTTTTGTGAGTGTATACTCTTACCCTGAATTACAGAAACAGTTCCACAGCCCTTGGCCATGGCTCCAGAGCAGGCGATTAAACACACGGTTAAAAAGTCGGTACAAATGTAAACATTCCACATCTGAAACTCTCCAGATATGCTTCAGGACAGAGCGAATACTGACTTTCACAATGTCTAAAACCTACAAAAAAGATTAAATTGAATGAATGAATGAATGTTAAGGAACAGTTAAAACAGCAACTTGAAAATGATCTCACAGGTTCTAGGATGGATTATTTTTTTTAAAAAGCAATACACTCCTAGTACTTGGTACTTGGCTTGATTACAATATATGTAATGAAAAACATTTTATTTATTAAAATAAATATGCTGTCCAAGATGACTGCAAACAAACACAAATTTATTTATTAGGCATAAGGCAACTCCTACCACTACAGCCACAGCACAAGGAAATATACAAGGAAAGGAGGGGGCAATTCTAGAAACATAGGTAGTTTTTATTTTTTTTAAGTTTCAATTTTTTTCACTTTCATAAACCAGAACTCTTTTCAGAGGTATAAAACTACAGCTATTAGGAGGCTTCCAGATTTACATAATTTGACTCCATTTACCATGATTGTTGAGATGTAGCAATTTGTGATAAAGGTCAAATTCAAAGGAAACCTGTTCTTCCCATTTGCAACCCAAGCCAGCTAAATATAGCATTGATTGGCTATAAATCTTTGATGTCATAAGATGACCTCAGGAACAGTATTTCAATGGTCATGATAATGACAGTGAAGAAGTTTTTTGAATCGGTACATCAGTGCATCAAGCTAAGAAAAATTCTGCTTGACATGGAGAAAAGGGGAAAGACATTAAAGTGATCTAATTTCAGTCTCCTGGTTAATAAGTTTTCATGCCCCTGGTGTTCCAAGCACAAGCAAAGGCTGAATTTTACCTGCTGGAAAAAAGGCAGTCCCTGACATTTCTGTGCTTCAAAATTCACCCTTGATTTCCTATAAGGCTGACACTATTTGAGCATTCTATTTTTCTACCTAAAATCATATCCAAGCTAGCTCTCAAACATAAGGCATCTACAATTCTCACTGTTTTCTGGATATCTTGCAGATGGTTTGAGGGTAAGTTCTTTCATCTGATTACACAGGAAGCCAGTAAATTATGTCAGTACAGGCATGGCTAATATGATATCTTAACTAGAAACTGATACTATTCTTGTTTAATATTCCACTGGACTTATTCCCAACTGTTTCTGGCTCATAGTGAGGCATTACGGTTATTAATTTTTCTTTTTTAGAAAAGTAGACTTACCATTCTTCTTATGGAAGCTTTAATTTGTCTTCTATTTATGTATTTAAACAAAATAGATAATTTTACTGCCCTCTAGATTCCAGCTACGGTTAGCCTATTGAAAGTATTCTTTTTGGTGGATATGTACTGTTCTTTACCACTCAGTAATGTAATATCTGAAGGGCTGATTTGTATAACTAAATTACATAGGACAGGCCCATTAAAAGGCCATGTGGCCATTTAGATGTAGACCTCACTGCTGGGGATATATTCAGAGCCTTGGAAGAGAAATCAAAACTGATCACATGAAACCAAGTTCTTCTGCTTTAGGACAGTGATGACTTTATTTCAATTCCTTTCAGCACTGACTAGATGTCATAGAGCCACGTCTTGCTACAATTAACTTATCAATTCCAATTTTCTGTAAACGAATGTTAGAGATGCATAGACTTTATCCTGGACCAACATGTTCCTCTCAACATCAAATGTGGTACTGTAAATATAGGAACAATGCAGACACTATTTTGTGGCTTCAAGGCTGATTGACTGTGAATTAAAATAAAAGCTGGATTTAAAGAAAATTTATTTAAAGAAGCCTAGACTGGAAACTCTGCACAAAGCAATATAGATGGATGGACGGACATACCAGGTGCACAAATGCCTGGAAACCACAGGTAATTTTATAAATAGCGCAATAAAACTGAATTTAGACTTAGACTTACAGGAATAAAAAAAACATTTTTCTATTTGCAGACATGTTTTGTATTGCATGTAGCGACTATTGCATGCTTTTGCAGACGTGTTCTATATTGTGTAAGAACAACTGCAAAACCTCAAATATTTCTTTCATAAACCTAATCTATTGATAGCATGTTCCAAAAAAAAATACTCTTCTTTGAATTTGGCCACAAATTGCCAAGTCAGGATAAAGTAATCATTAACAATTATTATCACAAATCTAATACAATGGAAGCAAATTCAGAAACAAGCTTCTCTACCAACCCCAACACATGATAGGGCTACCAAAAACCCTTCTATCTTATCTGTCAACCTTTTGTGCAGCAGAGCAACTCTGGTTGCAAACGCAACTTTTCCATTAATTAATCTTTACAATGGATTATGAGCCATTCTTTTTATGGAAGCTTTAATTTGTCTTCTATTTATGTATTTAAACAAAATAGATAATTTTATTGCCTTCTGGATCCAGCAACGGTTAGCCTATTTGAAATATTCTTTTTGGTGGATATGTTTTTGGTGGATTTATACCCATGTTTCCCCGAAAATAAGACCAGGTCTTATATTAACTTTTGTTCCAAAAGATGCATTAGGTCTTATTTTCCAGTTAGCTCTTATTTTTGGAGCAATATGGTATTCAATGCATCCATCTGGCTGACGATCTTAACTGGGGCTTATTTTTGGGGTGAGGATTATATTACAAGTGTCCTGAAAAATCATGCTAGGGCTTATTTTCCGGTTGGGTCTTATTTTGGGGGGAAACACGGTAGCAAAGTGTTGGTATGTATTTTTGATTTGCCATAATTGTTGTATATTGTCCTTAACCGATACCTGGCAAAAATACATGTTTTATACTGCCACTTTCATTTTGCTTTGTCTTCCTTTTCTTAAGCACTTGCCCTTACTAACATAGAAAGTCCTAGTTTTTCCGATCGGGTCTCAATGTGTACTCACACACATTAAGGTACAATGTCAGTGTCAAAGCTAATCTTAAAAACAAGATTAGGTTTAAATACAGGGAAGCCTACAGAACCCTCTGCTTTTCAAAAGAAGTTAAGACATTAATAGTACTTCAGATAACATTCACCCTCCCCGTCATCAGCCATACTTGCGAGACCACTTGCTGCCATTGTCAACCTCCCATCGCCCGGTTCACTCCCACAGAGTCGGCCTCCTCAGGGTGCTGTCGGCCAGGCAATGCTGGCTGGCGACCCCCAGGGGGAGAGTCTTCTCTGTGGGCGCGCCGACCCTCTGGAATGAATTGCCCCCAGAGCTGCAGACGACCCCTGACCTTCGGTTCTTCCACCGTGACCTGAAGACATGGTTGTTCCAACAAGCGGGCCTGGACTGACTACAGTTTTAATTAGCTTTTTACTGGTTTTTAAATTGTCATACAATTATTGTATTTACTGTTTCTTTTTTAAATTTTCTATTTTATGTTTTTAATTTTTATTGCTGTGCGCCGCCCTGAGTCCTTAGGGAGAAGGGCGGCATATAAATTTAATAAAATAAATAAATAAATAAATATTTTCCCAAAAAGAACACATTTTCTACACAGCGATCTAATATGCCATCCTGAACCTAGCCAGTGTATCTGAAATACCACTTAAATCAGTAGAAGAAAACTGGTGAAATATGGTGATTATTTTTTTTTAATGGGGACTCCTTTAACCACCTACAGGAAAATACAAGTTGGTATGGCTTCAAGCCTGGGAACAACTGACTAGTTTGAAGCACAATTGTGGGAACGACAAAAATAAGGAGAAATGAAACAGCACAAATCTTCCTTATTTTTGGACCCCAAAATTCTGGGGACTGGAGGGAGGGTGAAATTCTATGCCTGTGCATGTTTAAGCGGCAATCGTTCAAGTAGGAGGCTAGAGAAGGAAAGTGGAAGGACATGATCTGCCAATGGAGAAGGATACAGTGGTGTGTGAAGAAGAACCGCTTTATATGTGAAGACCGGTCTATCAGGGCAACCTAGTCTACTCCAAATATGGGACAAAGCATACTGCTACATCTGCCTAACATACAAGTGGCCCATGTTCGAATCTCCGAAGGGTATAGCTAGCTAATGAGAGATAAGTAGCTCAAAATAGCTATACTAGTTTCCCTTTAATTCTTTGTCAGTAAATTTAAATTTAACCACTTTACATCAAACCTTCCTCCCCCCCACCCTCCCCTGCCCTGGGGGCTTTAAAGCAGCATGAGTAATTGGATCACACTCAAGTTCTAACTATGAAAGGAAGATGCTTCAAAACCTGAATATAGATCTCAAGAAGAGAATTCCTTAAAGAAGAGGAAGTTGCAGGCAAACTAGAGGAGACACCATGGAGGGGGAAATGTTACTTGAAAAATGTTACTTGAAAAAAGAATCCGTTATACAGGACTGACAATTGCACCAAAATATTATTTATGCCAGTTGATCATAGTGCAATTGTGCACCAACACATTGTGCATAACACATTGTGGAAGTGCATCAAGTCCTTAAAGCTGTGTCCTGATATGCTTGCTTTTGAAAGTTATGAGAAACCTGATGGTGCATTTACCTAGAACCTGTACTGTGATATAAAAACTTTGAATTTAGATTAAATCACTTGTCAAGATGGCAGATTTCATTATTAAATTACTTATATTGGTTTGAACAGAATATGCTTTTCCTATTAAGGCTGCTCTTATTTTAATTTTCAATTTATTAGCACCACAAATAATGCACCACCGTATTACAATTATTGCTAAACCCACGAATAAACGGAAAAGAAGAGACATTTCTCTGTACAGCATGTTCTACCATTTTACCTTTGAAACTGTAATCTTGCTCTATTTAAGTGGCAATTCTGATCATTACATTACTCTCCAATGTGCCATTTGCTCAGATGAAATGGAGAAACAGCACTCTACCTACCTACCTACCTACAGTACCTACCTATCTATCTCCCTGCTACAAATTCTTAAAAATATGGAGGACTCCTGAATTTAAAGGTACAGTATTAGCAAGACTCAATAAAGCAAATGACTAATATAGTTGTTCACATGGCTAACCTAGAGTGAAAACAAGAAGTTGCTACTCACCTTTCGCTGTTTTACAGAGTCTAATTTTATTAACCAATATGATGCCACTTTTGATTTATAGTATTTCCAGTTATCCATTATCTATATCAAAGACAAAAGAATTAGAAAGGAGAATGAGATAGTTTCTAATTAATTATGCACACTACTCATTCTTTCACTCATTCATTTCATCTACTGTCACATGCAATTGAATTTGCTTCTCGCCTAGTCTGCTCTAAGTGAGAACAAACATTACCCACTATGCCAGAGTAAACATTGTAATCATAAATGCAAAAATGTGAGGATTGCCTGCAAATAAACCATGAAGCAATAGTATCCATGAGGTCAAATTAGTTGGTCTCACAAAATCAGCATCATGCCCTATGATGGAAAATCCATCCCTTTTGCACATTCATCATAATACATACATCTCAAAAAGGTAGTGCCTGAAGCTGGAGCCACTTAATGTGATCAAGGTATCTTACCTGCCAGGTAAGTATACCTAATTTAAAAACATTACCTTCCTGGATCAGGCCAAGGGCTCACTTAGCTCTGTTCACACAGTGGCCAATCATATGCACTCAAGAAACTCACAAACATATTCAGAAAAGCAATCTTCTTCTTTTACTATTGCCCTTTAGTAATATATAGTATATATTAACAAACATTTAACACATATCTTCTTTGCTTCTCAGCTGAGAGAGAGGGAGGAAGGGAGAGAGGGAGAGAGGGAGAGAGAGAGAGAGAGAGAGAGAGAGAGAGAGAGATGGAGAGAGAGAGAGGGAGAGGGAGAGGGAGAGAGAGAGGGGAGAGACTGTGGCCTAGGGGTTAAAACAACTGCTTATTTATTCGACCCAGGTTCAAATCTCAGAAGGGTATGGCTGACTGATGAGAACAAATAAGTTTGAAATGATCACATCGTTCTCCCTTTATTCTTTGTTAGCAAGGCAAAAAATTACACAAATATGAGCTGCCACTGCTGTGGCTACTGCCTGTAGATGGCTGAAACAGGAAATAAAATTTGTCCCGAGTCTGGGACTAAGCAAGTGTATTCTGAATGCTTAACAAACATTTAACACATATATGTATATGTATATATATATATATATATATATGTATGTATGTATGTATGTATGTATTTACTGTGTATATTTATTTATTTATTTGTTTGTTTGTTTGTTTGTTTGTTTGTTTGTTTGTTTGTTTGTTTGTTTGTTTGTTTTATATACCGCCCTTCTCCCGGAGGACTCAGGGCAGTGTACAGAGCAATAAAGTAAGAATACAATAAAGCAACAGAGTGAGAAAATTGTAAAACCCAAATCCATCAGGCCAGGCCGGCTTGTTGGAATAGATAAGTTTTTAGATCACGCCGGAAGGAGCGAAGGTCGGGGGCCATCCGGATTTCAGCTGGTAAGCGGTTCCAAAGGATTGGCGCACCCACCGAGAATGCTCTCCCCCTGGGGGTCACCAGCCGACATTCTCTGACCGGTGGCACCCTGAGGAGGCCCTCTCTGTGGGAGCGCACAGGACGGAGGGATGTTGACGCTGGCAGTAGGTGCTCCCATAGGTAATCCGGACCCACGCCATGTAGGGCTTTGTATGACATCACTAGCACCTTGAATTTCACCCGGAAGGCAACTGGAAGCCAGTGCAGCTCACGGAGCAGAGGTGTAATATGGGAGTATCGGGAGACCCCCAAAAGCATTCGTGCAGCTGCACTCTGCACCAGCTGAAGCTTCCAAGTGGTTCTCAAGGGCAGACCCATGTAAAGAGCGTTGCAGTAGTCAAGACGAGAGGTCACAAGTGCATGGGTGACTGTACACAAGGCATCCAGGTCCAGATAGGGTCGCAGCTGGCGCACCAGACGAACCTGAGCGAAGGCCCCTCTAGTCACAGCTCCTATATGATCTTCTAAGGAGAGCTGTGAATCTAAGAGGACACCCAGATTGCGAGCCTTATCTACAGGGGGTAATAACTCGCCCCCAATATTAAGAGATGGAATACTCTGAATATCCTGACATGCCGGTATGTACAGCCATTCAGTCTTGTCCGGGTTGAGTTGAAGCCTGTTCCTCCCCATCCATTCCCGGACCGCTTCCAGGCAACGGGACATCACGTCGAGGGCATCACTGATGTGGTTTGGGGTCGAGATGAAAAGCTGGGTGTCATCAGCATACTGATGATAACCCACTCCAAAACCACGAATGATCTCACCCAGCGGTTTCATGTAGATGTTGAACAGGAGAGGCGAGAGGACCGATCCCTGAGGAACTCCACAAACGAGAGACCTTGGGGTCGACCTCTGCCCTCCTGCCAACACCGACTGCGAACGTCCCAGGAGATAGGAGGAGAACCACCGAAGAACTGTGCCTCCCACTCCCAATCCCCTGAGACGCCGCAGCAGGATACCATGGTCGATGGTATCGAAAGCCGCCGAGAGGTCTAATAGGACTAGGACAGAGGAATATCCCCTGTCCCGGGCCCTCCAGAGATCATTCACCAGAGCGACCAATGCTGTCTCCGTGTTGTACCCGGGCCTGAAACCCGATTGGCACGGGTCTAGATAATCCGCTTCATCCAGGACCAGAGGGAGCTGATGCGCCACCACACTCTCAACAACCTTCGCAAGAAAGCGAAGGTTGGAGACCGGACGAAAGTTATTTAACACAGCTGGGTCCAAGGCGGGCTTCTTGAGGAGAGGTCTCACCACCGCCTCCTTCAAGGCGGCGGGGAAATTACCCTCACTCAAAGAAGCAGATATAACCGCCTGGAACCAGCCTCGTGTCCCTTCCCGAGCTGCATAAACCAGCCAGGAAGGGCACGGGTCCAATAAACATGTGGTGGAGCTCAATCTCCTCATAATCCTGTCCACTTCCTTCAGAGTCACAGGATCAAACTCCTCCCAGATAACATCGACAAGACCGCCTGTGTCCTGTTCGTCAGACTCTGCCCAGTTGGAGTCCAGGCCAGTCCGAATCCAAGCGATTTTATCCAACAGATATTGACCAAATTCCTCAGCACGACCCTGCAAGGGCTCCTCCCTCACCTGATTGAGGAGGGAGCGGGTCACCCTAAACAGGGCGGCCGGGCGATTATCTGCGGACGCGATGAGGGCGGAGAAGTAATTAGATCTCGCCACTCTTATCGCTGCGAGATAAGACCTAATAAGGGTTCTTAGTCGCAACCGGTCGGATTCGGATTGGCTGGAGCTCCAACGGCTCTCTAGGCCCCGTCTCCGACGCTTCATCTCCCGGAGCTCCGCAGAGAACCATGGGGCTCGCTGGGATCTGCGCCGGGTCAGGGGCCGCAAGGGTACAACTCGGTCAAGTGCCTCCGTGGCCGCCCTTTCCCAGGCTTCCACTAAGGCATCCGCCGAGTTGTGAGCAGGGGAGGCAGGTGGGGCCCCAACCGCTGCCTGGAACCTGTCAGGATCCATTAAGCACCTGGGGCGGTACCATCTAGTTGGCTCCATACACCCACGGCAGGGGGTGGCAAAACGGAAGACCAGCCGCAGGAGGTGATGATCGGTCCATGACAGGGGCATAACAGTTGGAGAGCCCCCACCAAGATCATCAAACCACCGTCCAGATAAGAAAACCAAGTCAAGGGTGTGGCCTCCCTCATGAGTCGGTCCAAGAATTACTTGCGTCAGGTTCATGGCCATCATGGAAGCCATGAACTCCCGAGCTAACTCAGATGATCCTCCTAGGGATGGTAGATTGAAGTCACCCAAAACTATAAGTTTGGGGAACTCAATCACCAACCCCGAGAGGACATCGAGTAGCTCAGGCAGGGCTGCCGCTGCGCGACTAGGCGAAAGGTACACCAGCAGCAAGCCCAACTGCGCCCCAGGACCACATCTCAAAAAGAGAGACTCACACCCGACTATCTGAGGAACGGTGGTCTCCCGCGGACATAGGGTCTCCCTAATAACTACCGCCACTCCCCCGCCCCAACCAAGTCTTCACTGCCACTCAGCTGGGTGAACCCCAGAAAGAGGCCACCCCCCATCCTCTCACGACGGGTTGCGACTCTGTTCCCGGGGATGGTCCAGAAAACGCACTCTGGGCGAAGCACACCCCATAGAGCTCCCACCTCTATGGGGCTGCAGATGTAAGACCAAGCCACTCTCCCACCGTGGCTTGCACCCAGGCCCATCTGGTCCTATGGGGAAAGGAGGGCAGGCAAGAGAGTTTATATGCAGGCAGAAATATGTGCGGGGCAGGAAGTCTAGCTAGGCCGCAAGATGGGGAGTTCCCGTCTGGTACCGGCTGGCCAGTCCAGTCACCCCCACAGTTCCCTCACCGCACTGTCATTCTGGGCGTCGTTCCCAGCCGCAACTCCATAGGCCCCCAGTCCACTAGTTGGGGCCGTCCAGAGCGCGGCCTCCCAGAGGTACGGGAGTCCCAGGTCTTCAAAGGGGGGGGATGAGGAGTCGGGAAGCGGAGGGCCTCGCCGTCGCAGGAACCACTGCAAGAGCCACTACCGCTGCAGCTACCAAAAAAGAACGCTGTCCGCTGCAACGTCGCTGCCACTGTCGCTGTCACCGAAGACGCCGACGCCGCCACTCGGTCCAAAAATGGGCCAGAGGAACACTGTCAGCGAAACGGGCCAAAGGCCCGAAAAACGCCATCGCTGACCACCGAAGCGGGCCGAGCAAGGCCCGAAGACGCTGCCGCCGCAGGCAGCCCGAAAACGGCCCGAGAGCGGCCCGAAGACATCGCCGCCTCCGCCGCCGTCTCCTCCTCCACCCAGATGATCTGCGGACGTCTCCTCCACCAAAAACAGCTCGAAGAAGACGACGACGCCGCCAAGAGCGGCCCGAGACGGCCCAAAGCAGTGCACACACACACACACACACGAAGCTGGCTGAGGAATTCTGAGAATTGAAGTCCACAAGACTTAAATTTGTCAAGGTTGCACAGCCCTGGTATAGGTAAAGTGTATCTCCCTTCACAGCAGACCTCATCTTACTCATAATAACTTTGATTAGAATCTTTTTGTTGTTTTCATTCTAGTGTCATCCCTGAGGGTGGGTCACAAAAACTATACCTTGCATTTCAAATGGTTTTAAGAGTGTCGCTAAATTGCTATTTTTTTTAAAAAAAATACGGTAATTCTTTTTCTAATGATTTGAGGCATGGAATTTTTTTAACAATATCTTCACACTATGTTGACACTTCATTAACAGAATATTATATATTAATTCATTCATATATAGCAGACATATCAAACTCGCGACGTCACATTACATCGCACAACGTATCGGGACGGTTTTGCCACTGCCTGCAATGGGGTGGGTGCGGCTTCCGGATGACGTGTCCGGCCCGTGGGCCGGCAGTTTGACACCCCTGATATACAGCAATAATGTAGGGGTGAAGTTTCAAATATCTTACCCCAATATTTTGCAATTACATTATTTTCTCTGAAATCTTTTGTCATTTTTTTTAAAATTCCATTTATATCCCGCCCTTCTCCGAAGACTCAGGGCGGCTTACAAGCTTAGCAGTAGCCTTCATTCTATGTATATTTAATTTAATTTAATTTAATAATATTTATATACCGCCCTTCTCCCTGAGGACTCAGGGCGGTTCACAGGGCAAAAGTCAAATATGCCTGCTTATTAGGGCTTTTACACCCCTCCCAAGCGGCATTATTACAAAGTCAGCTTAATTGCCCCCAACAATCTGGGTCCTCATTTTACCTACCTCGGAAGGATGGAAGGCTGAGTCAACCTTGAGCCTGGTGGGATGCGAACCTGCACTAATTGCAGGCAGCTGGTGTTACTTAAGGAGGCATTAGCCCACTGCTCCACCAAGGCTCTTATTTTGAGACTTATGCACCCAATCCTTCGGAGCTCTTTGCAATTCCATTTTGAATTTGCTACCATGAACTTTGAACAGTTTAATATCACCAAAAACCTGGCCATCTCATGGCTCATTTTTAAATGGACTGAAAGATGCCCTTCAAAATATGCTCTTCAAAACGTTTCTCTAAACTGAACATTTCTGTTTAGGAATTAGCAATTCAAAAAGATTCCCATTGCTGCTGAATCTGCTAATACTCAGGTTCCTAAGTGTGCATTTTCTATTTGTTCTGTTTTACAGCTGTCATTTTTGTGTACAAGTATAGGAATGCTAGATTTTGGAAACATGACATGATGTTAAAGCATTTCTTTGCAACATAAACATTCTTTTAAAATGCTGTGCCGTAAGTAGTTCTATTGAGTACTTTTCCTATTGCGCCACTAGATGGCACAAATATGTTATGCTGAAAAACTAGCAATATTGATAATATTTACAAGTGAAAGTAAAAGAAGTTTCATATTCTCCTCCCTCCACCAAGGATAGAAACTTCCAACAACTTAAATTATATTCAGATGCCTATCTGCCCACAGCAAAAAAAAGCAATAGTACAACAATATTCTGATAATAAAACAATCACGATTAGGATCTAATCTTTCCAAAAGTTATTATTAATTGAAAAGCAGTCTCATGTGGTAGCTATGGAAAATACATAATGGATTCTGTGTCATCTTAAAAAACAATAACTTGATTGTGGCGTAAGCCTTTGAACTGCAAATCTTAGCATGTCTTAGCAAAGACATGCAATAATTGAGAAGACTGATCGTTGTAATCCATGTTTTCAGAAAACTTTTTAGTACCTGACTTTCTAGCTTATATTGTAGTTTCCCCAACATGTAAGGTGCTACTCTGAAAAATGTATATACAGCTCAGACAAACAAGCCAGATTACATACTATATATTGACAGTAATTTGCCCCAGAAAAAAATAATCTTTTCCCAAATATTTCATGACTTTAGAAAAACTCAAGTCAGGAAGAAAAGCCATCCATATTCCATCTACACCAGGCATGTCCAATCCGCATGTAGCCATGGGCAGCTAGTATTCCCACAAGATCATAAACTTTTAACATTATGTGATTTATACACCCTTAACTATGTCCTATATATTTATATGCAGCCAAAGACAATTCCTCTTCATTCAATGGAGCACAAGCAAGCCAGACTTTGGATACCCTTGATCCTTACTGTTTACAGATTGGAATACTTGTGCTGGATTGATTTCAGAAGAACAAGCCTCCTAGAAAGATAAAGAAAACTATGCAAACTTGCTGAAAATTGGGATCAAGGAGCTTTTTCTGTCCTTAAACTGCTTCCACTGCAGTTCTTCATTGCAAGAACTACCATTTATCTTGATAAGCGAGTGCCAGAGACTTTTTTTTTTATTCCTACACTTCCCCCTTACACCCACGCACACTTTTTAGTGTGTCAGGTTTTTAGACGGTGTGCCTGCAGGCACAATGTACCCTGTTTACCAATTACATACAAAATCATTTTGGCAGTTGAATGGGATAAAAATGCTGTTATCAAATCAATCAACACCTCCAATTTCTCTGAGGAAGTTTTCTGTGAGCATATTTTGTCTATCACTTTCCCATTCTGGTCATCACTCGGTTATCACTGCAAAACATGGTGTGTAGTACTACTGCTAAGCAGGTTTCAGCAACACCTCCCACCTCACCTGCAACTAAAGTTTGCCTTAGTAACAATGTTCTTTTGCACTACTTACATCTTCAATGATTAGATCTGCTTCTTCGTTTGTTTTCCCTGGATATCGTATCTTCATGTCATTGAAAATGGATAAAGTTTCCTTTGTCAATAATTCTTCCTGTTCCCTTGTTCCCTGCTGCATTTCACCCTGCCAAACCAGAACGAAGAGTATGAGATAGCTGAAAAAATTCTTTCAGTGTCAGTAACCTGCAAAATCATTAAGTGCTTAAATTGTCAGTTCTTTCCATATAAAATTGAATTAACAGCTTGCTCTTTAATATACCATGTTTCCCCGAAAGTAAGCCCTACCCCAAAAATAAGCCCTAGTTTTGTGGGCCTAATATAAGCCCTACCCCCAAAATAAGCCCTAGTTTTGGGGCAAGGCACATACTTAAAAATCAAGCTAGGGTGGGGATAGGGGTGTGGATCTGCCCCACGTGCCCCACACCCACTTGCCTTGCAGCCAGCCCTCTTCTGCGGCGTCTTCTGCAGCCAGGCCTGCATTTCTGTCACAGGCGTTTCCGGAAGGCCACTGCAGCTGAGAACTGAGCTATGGATTCAATCCATAGCTCGGTTCGGCAAGACGTCTGCAGCCGAAGACCGAGCTATGGATTGAATTCATAGCTCGGTATTCAGCTACATAGGCGTTCCAGAAAGGCCTGACTGCAAAATGCAGGCCGGCACGCAGCTGCAGAATAAAGCTGCTCCTTCGGCCCCAGAAGAAGTGGACCTGCTGGGCTGGGCTGTCAGTGCCAGATTTGAGTATACAAGACATCCCCCGAAAATAAGACCTGGGGCCTCTTTTGGAGGCAAAACAAAAAAAAATACAACCCAGTCTTATTTTCGGGGAAACACAGTATCTAGATAATACCTTCCTTGACAACAACACTATTCATACAATGTAAATAAATACAATAGCATACTTTAATTTATGATCTCGTGGAGGTATCGCAGGCATGGAAGCCAGTTTGACCCGCCTACCCATACACGCCGTCCATATATTCTTATGGAGTTTATTTTATAAATGTGGATTACTTAATAAAGAAGGCAACAGCACTCTTATACAGTCAAGAAGAAAATTAATAGGCCAAGAAGCTATATTTATCTTGTTTTTATGGTTCTTTCAAAATAGTCTCCTGGGCTGGTATAGGTAGTCCTTGACTTACAACCATTCATTTAGTGATCGTTTGAAGTTACAACAGCACTAAAAACACGACTTTTGACCATTTTTTACACTTAGAACCATTGCAGCATTCCAGCATTTGGTCACATGATCACACATGATCAAAATTCAGATGCTTGGCAATTGGTCCATATTTATGACGGTTGCAGTGTCTCAGGGTCATGTGATCACTTTTCGCAAACTTCTGACAAGCAAAGTCAACGGGGAAGCCAGATTCAATTACCATGTTACTAACTTAACAACTGCAGTGATTCCCTTAACAACCATGGCAAAAAGGATCGTAAAATGGGGCAAAATTCATTTAACCACTGTCTTACTTAGCAACAGAAAATTTGGACTCAATAGTGGTCGTAAGTCAGGGTTTACCTGTATAAAGTAGGAATGAGCCCCTTTCTTGTGACTATATGCTGCATGCTTCATAAAAAATATTTTTGGTCTCCCAAGGGCTCCTTGGAACAAGGGCAAGACCAAAGATTTGGGTACGAGTGGAGTGAGCAAACTGCAAATAGTTTTAAAGGCTTAAGGCATTTCTTTTGCCCATAATCCTTATTTCCCTAAAGGAAAGAAGACCAGAATTGTTTGATTGTACCACTAAGGGTATTTTGTGATACTCATGAGCATAAAGGATTTTGCCCATGGGCTAGTCTCACATAGCTATTTCTCTCCTTGCTGGCCTTCCTGAATTCATCAGAGGTTTTTAAAGTAAATGGATAGCTTCTTTTCCTGGCAAATTCCTCCCTCTGTGCAAATTTTCTCTAATGTGTTTGGGAACCCTCCAGAGCATGATCTGACAGGTAGAAAGAGGGTAAGAGAAGAAAACGAAGACCTACTGTATCAGCATGATTCCTGCGTGGCATAAGGCTCTATGAATTATGGAATAAAGTGCTATTTAAATATATGGTGTACCTTTATAATTATTAGAACAGAAATAGGTTGAAAGTATTAATGAACCGTACATAATCATGGATTCCATTTTGTAGCAATGGATAATGTAACTGATTTAAAGTGCTAAGAGTTAGCAATGAATAAATGTAAATAATACACTGTCAATTTCTCATAGCTGAATTCAAATCATAGATGCTGTGCTAAATAAATATTTTTTCTACATTTTAAAAACATTTCCATTTATCTGGATGGCTGAATACAAGACCCTATGCTTACTTGTAAAGAAGTAATATAATATGTACAACCTATTTCAGCAAATCACCATTAGGAGCATCTGGGGCAGGTGGCAAACTCACCAATTCTAGTGTGCAAAAATTCAAACAACCACAAGATAGCAGCAGACTTTGAATTATATATATGTGTGTTTGTGTGTGTGTGTGTGTGTCTGTTTGTGTCTGTGTCTGTGTGTGTCTGTGTGTATACCGACATCATCTACATTTTGCAGTCCAAATCTTAAATGTAATCTTAAATGGGGGGAAAGAAATATTGAGGAGCTGAAGAATTTCCCAGAAAAATTAAATTTGGAGGAACAAATTAATTTTTTTAAAATCTCAATAAAGGCTCTTTCAGGATATTTTTTCTCCTATGGTGTTTAAAATGGAAAAGCTCCCCATCACTTGCAGTAGCAAAGAAGTTTGCATGAAACTCCTCCCTAAAGGTTTTCCAGTCAATGATGCTTGTAGAAGCCTTACAGCTTTCTTCACTTAAGAAAGAAGCTATTTAGCTCTTTGCCATGGACCGCCTCACCTGTACAGTAGAAATATGTGGATCATTATAAATTCAATTCAACTGATTCTTCAAGTTAACGGGGCAGCATTCCAGTCCATCATTTTAAATATTTTTAAGATCTATTTTTAAAAATACAATTTTACTTTGCAAGTTTTCTTAACAACTAGAATATTTATATGTAATTTCACATGTTTATAACTTTTAATGTGATTCCCTGGCAATATTCCTGAAATAATACAAATTTTCCAGAAGCAGGTTTTTAGAAATTTTATCTAACTCCAGCTACTTTAAAAAAAATTATTGTTGTTGTTGTGTGAAGAATAAAAAACAGGAATAAACACAATAAGAAAAAAAACACAGTGGCTCACATGGAAGGAATAATCCATAACTAAACCTAACATACCATGTAAATACTAAAAAGATAACTCAAAAATAAGAAGTGATAACTCTGTTTTCATGCTCCAATGGTGAGAATGCATCTAGAATACTGTAACCAATACTGATTGCCACAATACAAGGAGGAGGCTGAGAAATTGAAAGTGCAAAAACAAATGCTGGAATCCCCTGGAATTTAAATCCTATGATGAATAGTTAAAGGATAGTTCAGGATAAATTGAGCCTGAAGAAGAAAAGACTGCGGTAAGATAGGATACCAGTCCTCATATCCTCAAAGGTATCTTATAGAGAAGACAGTATGGATTTATTCTTTATAGCTTCCAAGGACAGGACCAAAGGCAATGGTTTTAAGCTGGTTGAAGCTTTATAGAGGGAGATCCAGTACATTCAATATAAGGAGGAATTTCCTAATTGTTAGAGCATTTAACTAGCAGAATAGCCTGGGGTCCTACTGTCATGGCCATTCCTTCACTGAAGGGTTTCAAACATTTGTCTGGTCTGCGGTATTCTGAAGATTCAGGCCCTCAGAACTATAAGACCACCATGTTTCCTTCCAATATTATGAGTCTAGGAATCTAATAATATTTTCTTTTTCAGGTGCATTTTCCACAAATAGTTTCTATGCCATTTTACAAGTGGACTTTATTTAATACTACCATCAGAGTTCTAGAGAAGTTATTTTAGGCGGATTTCTCATGTTTGTTTCCAAAAAATGAACATCCGATTAAAAAAAAAAAATCTCTGTTTTCTAGGAAAACATATTATTATATAGTAACAAAATAACAAAGAGTTGGAAGGGATCTGGGAAGTCTTCTAGCCCAACCCCATGCTCAAGCAGGAGACCCTATACCAGGGGTGTCAAACTCAATTTCATTGAGGGCCGCATCAGCATTGCAGTTGCCCTCAAGGGGCCGGGTGGGTATGGCCAGGGTGGGCGTGGCCTACTGGGTGGGTGTGGCTAGAGTGCGTATGGCCTACTGGGTGGGCGTGGCCAGCTCTACATCGTCCGCATCAAGGGTGCCTATGAGGGCCTGGGCAGGAGTGGGACAGATCTGAGGGTCTCTGGCAGAAGGAGGGTCTCTGGGCCAGGGCCAAGGAAGTAGGGGCCGTTCCCTCACTGTTTCCAGGATGGCTTAGCAGGCCGCATGAAACCACTTTGCGGGCCGGATCCACCCCCCGGGCCTTGTGTTTGACATGTCTGCCCTATACCATTCCAGAAAAGTGGCTGTCCAATCTCTTCTTAAAAACCTCCAGTGATGGAGTATCACTGGTGGTTATTGCCAAGAATTATCACAATGAACAGTAAGAATTCTTTTTAAAATATACACATGTAAAAGAAAAACTAAAGAAAACTAAGCCAAATAATCCTTACTCATCTGATAAAAATAGGTACACCAATTCCCACCCCCAGGAGTTTCTGCAAAAACTTCCCTCTAGCTTTTATTTTTTTCCCTAATGATTCCAAATCTTCTGATTATCCAAATTATAGTTCCTATAAAACTTTTTCATTTTCCCATTTGAAGCCAAACTTTCATTTAGAACAAGGTGGTTGTGTAGAATACAATGCCTATGCCACTTTTATTTCCCCTGACCACAAGTGCAACTAGTTAAATTTCTCATTGTAACTTTTTTTTAAAAAAAAATGGTTTGGATAGCAAAATGAATGGAAAACATTAATCTTATTGCTCTTCACCTTCCCCCACTCACCCAAATACTTCATTAATATTTGCTATTACAAAATAGGCGTACTTTGCTAACTTACCCCAGATGAATGTACAGAACCTTGGTTGGCAGTGTGGGACATTTTGATAGCAGATGAACCTCTATTTAAAGAGTGTGATCTACTGGCAAGTGATGACCGAGAGAGATGCATTGCTGGTTTGGCTGTGAAAGGGCGTTTGTCAGCTTGTATTTGCATAGTCAAAGCTGAAATGGATCGTGGGCAGCTTACAGAACGCCTGATAGGACTAGTCGAGGAGGTGGAAGACACATAAGATGGGACTTTTTTAAGAGGCTGCTTCCAGTGCATTCTGCCTGGAAATGAATACAAAAAACTCAATTCCTTTCCCAAATAACAATTGCAGAGCAAAAAAAAAAACATAACAACCTCCAAACTTGCATGCATCTGTTCAGGATATATACTGAATTCTTGTTCTTCCTGTGAATGCCCATTTTGTGTGGATTTTTTTTGACTTTTCAACCCAATGTTGCAAGTGGCCTTTAAATATCTTCCCTGTGCTTTATTTTACAATACCCCGGACTTTACCAGGCACGTATGCAAAACTGCTGGGGAAACAACGAAAGAAGTAAGATTAAGAGAATTTACTTTCCTCTATACTCACCTGATTCATTCCCATCTCTTTAGCCTAGCAGAAGTATAAAATGGTTCATTTCTCCCATCCCATCAAGTCTTATGGAAACATAAAATATATCAGATAAATACTGAGTGTCACTCCTGTTAACTTTCGCCCATCCCATTTTTTTTCTTAACAAAAAAATAATAATCTATATCAGATTATACTGAGCAATATTACTGTAGGCCATGCTCTTGCAGCATGTCTCTTTCCCACGGATGCTGCATTATCAATCTACACTCCATCACTATTTGTTCCCACAATTATGGGGATATTACTTGTATTCCCATAAAGAAAATTTGATTCCTAATATATTCTAACAGGACCTAAGACATATAGTATGAAAATAATTCATAAAGTTCAGTGGCTCCAAATGTATCTGGAAGAGTTTAAATTAATGTCTTATTTTCTTTGACGGGATTTTGATTTTGATCTTTTTTTTCAGAACATATTATTCTATTGCAGAGATAGGCAATCAGGCCTCAAAAGGCATATGCCTTCCCTTAATTGCTTCCCTATTTCTGTCACGCTACTTCTGACCATTGCTGCTAAACTTCATTAGTATTGACTCCTAAATTTAATTTCAACACTGTTGTATAAGACATTAAATAGGCTTAAAATATACTATAAACACATACACACAAACAAAATTAAATTCAATAAAGAGAGATCCTTTGTATCACCACCGTGCACACAGAGTACCCACAGGTGCCAACACTTTTGAAAGCTATCAAGAGACCTAATAACAAAACCACAATCTCTTTCAAAATCTTCCCTTAGTTAATTGTGGGTGGTAATGGTGTAATTCAAAATATCTTGAATTATAATCAATGGAGCTTTTCTATTATGCCATGTAGACTACAGACTTCAGTGCCCTCAGAGCTTCATTTAGATTCTCTCTTCCTGCGCTTTGCTCATTATCAAATATTATTACTCCACCAAATTTGTTAGTCCAATTGCCTGATTTATTTGTTCAATTCAGACTAAGGATGCTGAACTAACTCATAGCAATCCCAGCCAATATAGCCAATTGTGTTGGATTGTAGTTATGGTCTCCTTGCTGTTAAATTATGAGGACTATGGGAGAAAAACCATCAACAGGCATATGGGGGAGGACTGGGTTTTTTTAAATAAATAAATGTGCTTTAATTCTTATAATACATTTTTTCTGCCTCCCCATAACAAGAAAACATGTATTATATCATTTCTGAAGTATTTCAAGATATCACTTATGTTTGCACATTTAGAAAACATTCTTAATCGAGGAGTCTTACAAAATTAAATGACCAGGGAATCTCCTTTTTTTAAAAAAAGTATTTTAATGTAAAAATTAATCAATTCCCCTCCTATAACTTACTGGATTGCTCTATTAATTTTCTATCTTCAAGATCAAAGGAGACATTTTTCTCTTTCTTTCTATTTTCATCTTCTTTCTCAGCTTCCTCTTCCCATTCAGATATGTCACTGCTGCTTTCAGGGCTACTGCCACTGCTGTCCTTGTTCTTTTTCATGAATTGTGCACTTTCTGGCATCGAATACAGAGGCTGCAAGAGAAAAGAGGAAGAGACTAACAAGCTTCTGCTCAGCCTTCATTTTTATCAATTCAACCTGATTTGGAATCTGCGAGGAATTTTAATGCAAAATATAAGAGCTTAGATCTGTTCAGCTGACTGCAATACGGTTTGCATACTAGAGTCAAATATGGTGTGTGTGTGTGTGTGAGAGAGAGAGAGAGGGGGGGGGAGAGAGAGAGAGAGAATTATTATGTGTCAATCTGAGCTAACTTTTTATAACATTCCAAGACACACTACTTTGGTAAGTAAAAGAGAGTTACAATCTTTTGCATCCACAGTTTGGAACCTCAAAAGGCATATTAAAACCAACTCCTAGAATAAAAGTGAATTCTGAGACTTGAAATTCAAAGTATCTGAAGGAACACTTTGGAGAAGCCTGATCATAAAGCAGCACCATTAAACCTAATTTAGACACCTTGAAATTCCCAAGATCTGTGTGCAAGATGGTCAGATGCAAAACAGAAAAAGGATCCTAGGCCTTTAAGAGTCCAGGAGAAGGGATTTCAGGAAACAAACGCTATGCTCTCTGAAATTCCCTGTGGTGTACAACTCTTAAGAAAGTGCTTGAAATTTCTCTCAAGGAAAACAGCACTGCTCAATATTCTTATTTTAAAAACCTACCCATCTTGAGCATTTTGGAGACAACTAATTAAAGGAGCACACATGTATATGTATTTGTATATATAAATGATTCAGGGTGTTTTCTCAAACACAGGGAAGCCAACTTTCAATATTCCTTATGCTAATGTATTGGAATTTTTCAAGATACTCAGTAAAAAAGCTAATATTTTAATTTAAAACTATACAGGGTTTCTGAACGTTGAGAACTTCTCAACTTTCAAAGTGAATCTTCTGACAGACTTCCTATCAGAGATCACCCACAACATATTTGTCATTACAAAATTCCCTCCTACTTTCCAATACATTCCTAGTTCATCAGTAACACAAGGAGACATCAGATAGATCACACTGGAATCTCATGACTCATTGCTATGTTAGATGGCAACAATGCTAATAGAAAATAAATGCCATCATAAAATAATTTCCATGCCACGGGCCATTCACTAAAGAAAATAGCTATAAATTAGTGTCAGAGGAGAAGGGTCATTAAAATATACCAGGCTATTTTATACCTAGACAAAGCTATCAGTACTGTCTACTTTGACTAACGCAGCAAAGGAATATGGAGAAAATTGTTATTATACTCTGGGGATTTACTTAATAATTGGAAAAACTACAAATTCAACATACAAAGACTGTATTCTCTCACAAAACAAAAAAGAAATTCACTTCGTTGGATCCCCTATCAATGCAGATTTGCACATTTATTTGTGGAATTAGCACAGCCAAATGTTAAAATCATAGACACAGATTTTCATATTAGATCAAGCTTTCCCATCTTTGCTTATATCAAAAAAGCTAACTACGGTATATATTTAAGCAACAAGCAATTTTACCTGGAAATAAAGCAATTATATGACTCCTCCCAATACAAGAAATTAATTGGAGGGGGGGGAAGTTATCTAAGATTTGATATTTTATACATAAAGGTAAAGGTAAAGGTTCCCCCACACACATGTGCTAGTCGTTTCCGACTCTAGGGGCCGGTGCTCATCTCCGTTTCAAAGCCGAAGAGCCAGCGCTTGTCCGAGGACGTCTCCGTGGTCATGTGGCCGGCATGACTAGACGCCAAAGGCACACAGAACGCTGTTACCTTCCCACCATAGTGGTCCCTATTTTTCTACTTGCATTTTTACGTGCTTTCGAACTGCTAGGTTGGCAGAAGCTGGGATGAGTAACAGGCGCTCACTCTGTTACGTGGCACTCGGGATTCGACCCGCCAAACTGCTGACCTTCTGATCGACAAGCTCAGCGTCCTAACCCACTGAGCCACCACGTCCCTTATTTTATACATACATACATACATACATACATACATACATACATACATACAATAAAACCCTAATATAAAATGCCACAACTGTTTGCCTTTGATCTGGCAGCTACTTCAATCCCAGTTGATTATTCCAACTTTTTCTACCATATTTATCAACAGAGATAAGCACTAGACCCAGTGCTTACAATGACTGCTTGCCCCATCAAGTGTAGCAGTGATATATTCTTTTTAAAATGCACTGAAGCACTTGGAGAGTTAAGCTAATATGAACAACAGAAAAAAATAGAATGAGAAGTTTTGCTTATAATAATTTATTAAATTAATATGCTGCCCAACTCCTAGCAACTCTGGGTGGCTTACAAATTGTGAGACATTTAAGAACAAAGAAACAAAATACAATGAACACAAAACAACTAATAAGTCATAATCAAGGACCCCATCTGTTCAAATAGACTCCTTTTTAAACCTGTGGCAAATAGTGGTGAAAGAAAAGAGAGTTCACTACAACTATTTCCAAAGGCAATTATATAGTTCCCAAACCGGCCACAAAGCTTTATTTTATTTTTACTCCTGATTCATGTTCATTAGTGTAAGGATCCAGCACAAGCCACTACAATACAGATTTGGATCTAGTTAGAACACAAACCAAAAACAATATTCCATAGTTGGGGCATCAATCCCTATGCAACAGAAACAGAATTTGCTCAGTAAATCTCACTGTAATCCATCTGCATATGGGATATTTCATTTACTTTAGGAATGGGGAAAGGGGAAAGGGAAAAAGAAAAGCATGCACAACAGTCAGAAAAACAGCCAGAGCAATAGACAAAGTCACTTAGGTATCCTTTCATACAGGGGGCAGTGGAAAGTACCATAGGTTGCAATCTGCCTGCAATAGCCTCCTCAGCTGAGACGGTTAATCTTTTTAACCAGCTGGGGGTTAGGAATTATCAGAACAGAGGCCAATAAAAAGCTACATGAAAAGTAGGTCACTTGACACAAAGTGCCTAATTCATCTTCCAATGCTGTGCCACACATACAGAAGAGGATTAGGATATATACTCTGCAATCCTTTGTATTCCACAGGGTTGCCTTAAACTAACATCTCAAAGGGCTACAAGGCAACTCATAGTTAAGGTATTTAAATGCCCCCTTTTTTTCCCAGTGGGACTAAATGCACTGAGAGGATTGCTGTGAATCAATAGTTACTGTCATATAATGGGTTAAGCAAGCAGCGACTGTGAATTTCTATGTATCTCATAGGAGGGGCAAGTGGGGAGACACATGTAGACACTCAGATGTCCAGAGATTTTGGACTGCAACCCTCATTATCCCTTGCCCTTAGTGAAACTGGTGGAGCTGTGAGATTTAGGACACTGGGTCACCTCATTTGCTAGTTTCCATCTCCCATACAAGGGGCCTTTAAACTCATCTTCCTGTCCACCATAGTTATGCTCTGTCCAAACTCTACCCAAATAAATATTGGAGATATTTGAGGGATCTGATACTAGATTCATTTTTTTCTGATGAACTAGATTTTCTTTCTGATGAGAGTAGATATAAATTTCCTGATAGGTATTAAAGAACACTGTATCTAGTATTTTGTTAAACCATGGGTTTGTTCGGTCATGGTCACTTGGATTTAGATGATATATTTGGTTTAAACCTATGTACAAACTCAGGCTATAAGACAACACAGAAAAATATTAATTGGATATTTTTTTCCGGGAGTGTGGCCACTGTTGTTACACAAACAAAATTCCACATGGCAGTCATGGAAACAGAAAATTTAGCAACTGTTTTCATAAGGAACAATTTGTTATTATGAGACTGGAACTGTGTGGTTAATGGCAGTCTTTCCTAGCTCTGGTCTACAACTCTCATCATTCCATGGATGACTAAATTTAGGTCATAATATTGTGACAGATGGGAGGAGCGGGGAATTTGGTTCAATACCCAAAAGATCCAACTTTTTAGTATCAAATTTGAAGTGTTACAGTCCCCTCTTTCACCCAACACAGAAGCATCCAGGTCAGAATTATACAAAACTGCCTTAAGAAATCTTCCAGGCAGAGGATGAAAGAGGTAACATGCATATGATGCATGCATGTGCCATTCTGTGAATATGCAATATCTACAAGAAGCATGATATTAGCAAGCATAAAAGTATTAAATCAATGTGGATGACTATGAAGAATTTTCAGTTAGAAAGTACAGTATTCCCTCTAGAGGACACAAACTACCAGTTTGGATGGATGGATGGATGGATGGATGGATGGAAGGAAGGAAGGAAGGAAGGAAGGAAGGAAGGAAGGAAGGAAGGAAGGAAGGAAGGAAGGAAGGAAGGAAGATCTTATTTGCAATCTGCAGTTTTGGAATGCTTTTATTACATTAAAAAGAAATTAGTATTTTATTGATATTATCCAAGTATAATGCAACCTCGGACAACAGCATTCTTGCCTGCCTCTGCCTAAAATTCTGTTGCATTTTCAAGTTTTACGGTCCCCAATTTCAGTTTCGCCATATTACAATACAAGCTGGAATTCTAAGCTTTGTTCAAGGATGGAATATTCTATCATCTTATGAGCTGTGATAAATTCTGGTCTGTTATGAAAAACTAGTTCTTAATCTGAAGGTCCTCCTAGAGTCAAACTCCAGTTGGAAGAGCAATGGTTGCTGTGTCTAGGACAGGGGTAGGCAACCTCGGCTCTTTTATGACTCATGGACTTCAACTCCCAGAATTCCTGAGTCAGCATTGCTGACTCAGGAATTTTGGGAGTAAAGAGCCAAGGTTGCCTACCCATGGTCTAGGACAGCTTTGTGTACTTGTCATGGCGTTTTCTCCATAATTTTTTTCTGTTGTCTCTGAGGACTGCTCCTGGCATCTTTGTAGGTTATTTCCCGTTCAAACAGTGTATTTCGCTGCTATCTACAGTAACTGGCATCCGATTTTGTGCAGATGGGATTATGTATCCACCTAATTTGTTTGACCAAAGCGCCTCTGCTCCATTTGCGTCTTCTAGTTTCAAGTTCTGGAGAATCCTTTGCTGTTAGGTTTAATAGGTCCTTCTTTGCCGATTCCTGACCTTTCTTTCTTGCTGGGAGGAAAGAAATGTGACTCCAAACAGTATGGCACAGGGACATAAAAAGTCCCACTCCTCTTTCTGGCTGTTCCACTGAATAAGTAGCTTGATAAGAGGATTTTCAGCTTGGCCTTTGGCACACAACATACGCAATTGTGATCCTTGACCATGTGTGAGCCCTTGATCATGCCTCCAGTATGATCTAAGCCATTAGTGACCGTCTAACTGTTATCACCTTTACTCAACTCAAAGGTGTATGAAATCCACAAAGAATTTAAGGACGCTTTTACTGAGATGTTTCTTTGGCCTGTAGGGTCAAAGTTCAGTTTAGTTTCCTTGAACCTTCATTTAGGGACAATCCCTTTTGAGGTGTCCTGAATTTAAAACACTTGAAAGCTAGCCTATCGGGAAACCTACCTCCTGGTTGCAAGTTGAGTGGTGCCAGATATTATAAAGTCATTTTTCATATGATGTAGCTGGAACTGAACATGCTACAGACCCTGGATTAATCTAATTAGCCAGGATTCTTCTTATTTTAGAAACATGTTGAGATAATCGCGCTCAAGGAAGGCTAGCTATTCCAAAGTGAGATTTGTAGAACAAAGCTTTGTGCCTCAAACTTAGTAGCCTGGAAATGCACAAACAGCAATAACCTTTCAACTTTTTATAATAATAAAAAGTTATTATTTTTATAATAAAGCAGGATAATGTTTGTAGGAATAATAATAGCCCTTTGGGGGCACTCATATAAACAAATACATTGGGGAGGGCAGGTTTGAGTGGAAATGTTTCTTCAAATGCTGTTTTTTTAAGCACCTGTACCTTTTTTAGTGTTATGAGAATTAGATAAAAGATGCCATCACACTGCCCCTTCTATAAGGAGAAGCCTGCCAAATTTCAGACAGAAGGTGTTTTAGTAGAAGAGAATATATACTGAATAGCTTAGGTTGACCTGTGGAATCCTTAGTGCTCTCAGAGCTTGGTTGTTTGTTTACAGACTTTGCATTACTCAACTAGCTAACATCATCAGTACACTGATGTATCCAGTTGGACAATGAAACATCTGCTAGCAACCAACCAACCTCAGAAGGAGTTTTACCATGGATCTGAGATCCCCTTTACAAATTTGGGAAGAACCAGAAACTTGTTTGGTGGTCTAATTCTGTGATAACCAACAATACAGAGGCACCCTTTCCTAAGGAGCCTGACAAATTGTAAAAAGAGTGGTTTATAGCCTTTTACATTAAGTGCCATCAACGTTGATTTTCAGGATGGGAAGACAGAAAATTAACCGCAAATATACACTTCACTAACACCACAGGAAAGCACTTTAAAGCGTGAAGCATGATTGAAAAACCACTATAAAGAGTGGGGAACAGCATGTAGCAAACTAGTATGACCGAAGGGCTGCTGATTAACTGTGGAATTGAAAGGTAGACTTGTCAGTCATGGCTGTCAATCACTCAACTGGTTCCCTTCTCATTCTGTCTGCTTCTAGCAACATGAAAGCACAGTAACCTCTTTGGCAAAATGAAATGCCATTTTGTAATCTTCCAGAATGTTAAATTGCTCGTGAAATTTTATGACAGCGGCAACCAGTTTCTGGTTGTTTCAGATGAAATTCAATTTGGGAATGTGGCACATGGAACTGATCCAAAAACAGCCTAATTCAGCTCAGAATTTAGATGAGCCAAGTGCACTTCATTTAAAAATATAGATAACGTTTAATTTCATTCAATAAATACCTTTGGTCCACGTGTTCTGACAGATTTTCCCATTAGTTTCTCATCATCAAGTTCACACTGTTCCAGAAGATCCAATATGTCTTCTTCCTGAAAAGATACATTCTTGAATAAATGTGAAAAAGTCAGAATGCACACAGCATACTTAAAAAAACCTACCCTTTTTCTCCCCTTATCTAACAGTGTCTGGGTCCTAAAAACAATGTCAATGGAAACTTGCAATTATTTTTGTTGAGCTAATTACAAGGGTTGAAAGAAAAACTATGCCTCCACCTCCAGTTTACATAGGGCTATTTTAATAACCTCAAGGATCATTTCCCATTTTATTTGGCTATTTGTATTTACTTATTCCTATAATCACCACCATTCGCTACGTACTTTTACCAATGATGTCCACATGAGTTGCAGCTGTCACAAAAGAGCTCCACACTTTAATCTCTTCAACCAGTTCCTGACAGTCCTTTCCATCTCTTCCACCTCTATCCCTCTGAAACAACAATTATGTGGAGTTTGGAAGCACAAGAAAAAATTTTTTGCTGCAACATGACAACCCGGGACCTTATACTGCATGAGCCACGACAAGAGGCAATTGCAAAGTTGGATCTCACCTCTTATTTCATCCGCCACAAGAGTCCAGACTTGGTTCTGTACAACTTCCACCTTTTTCCCCAAACTGAAGGAATACCTGAGTGGGCATCTGTTTGACTCAAACGAAGAGGCAGAAAGGTCTACCAGGACCTGGTTGAAGAGACAAAGTGTGGAGTTCTTTTGTGATGATTGTCCACTGCTGGCAGAAGTGTGGAGTGAATGGCGGTGATTAGGTGGAGAAGTAAATAAAAGTAACAAAAGTTGCTCAGTTCAAGGATTACTGTCTGTTTTGTTTATTAAATTATCCCTATTTAAACGGAGTTACGGAGGCGAAGGCAATTACTTTTTCTTCAGCTCCTACAGAATTGATTTTGCCAGGTTTTATTGACAGGTGCCCGTGAAGCTAAACTTTTTAAGTGGTAAAAAAGTTTTGATTCCTGACTCGGGAGTTGAACTCAGTACTTAAAGCCACTGCAGTTCTATGCGTTTATTGATCTATGAATCTATGAACGTTATAACATACCACAATGAAAAAAACAAGATTATACTAGCTAACCACAGCTGAGATCACTGCATAGGAATTCCAGCAGAGCTGTCCATGCAAAGGCCATTTGAATCCAGCATGAACGGAACAAGCAGTTTAGCATTTCTTTAAAAGGCTGCTTGAGGTTTCAAAACCAGACATCTATCAGATCTTCTCCCTGGAAATGCTGTAGTAAGATGACATGGGTTTTGTTTTTCGTCTTTCAGGGTGCTATATGCAAACCTGATAGACGAGTAGCCAGAAAAAGCTTTTGGAGACCAACCATAATTGGATGCAACATGCAAAGATATAACACATGGTTTATGAATCCATATGCTGTATGGATCCAACCATTCTAGTTTTTAAACCAACATTTAAAAGTAAGCACATGATACAAAACCAGCTAACTGTACTGTTTTCATCAAGCTGCATTTGAATCATTAGTAATATATATATATATAAACACAACGTTGATCTCACTGCGGTATAAGCACAACTCAGCGCGACAGTACTATAAATTGGATGAAAAGAAAAAAGAATCTAAACATCTTAGTACTTCTACATGGAAATCAATTATTTGAAATCATTAAGTCAATAATGGCACTGCTGATACCTTCATCCTTTTCAAAGGGTTGTTCATTTCCCGTTGAAGTGAAGCTGCCCTCCCAGCAAGAAAGGTTTGAAAAGCTGTGGCTAACAAACCTTCATATTTTTCAAGTAGAAGTTTATCGTCAGGAGGGTAAATACGCCTACAATATAAATAAAAGAAAGGAAAAATCTATGAGAGATGAACAATTCCACAACCCGTTATCCTGTATGCATGCTTAACTAAAATGAACTTACGGTAAACAAAATGTATAGCTTCTGTTGCTTCAGACATACATACATACATACATACATACATACATACATACATACTGTACATACATACATACATACATAATTTGGATTTCGCCCATATTTGGGTCAACGAGGTGCTCAAAACACTCAAGACATATATATGAGGTGCTCAAAACACTCAAGACAGACAGACAGACACACACACACACACACACACACAGCATTGCATTGATTTATCCACAGAGTTAAGCCATAGAGATTTTCAGGGAGAACATTAACTTGGTAATGTATTTAATGGAAAACACAGACTTGAAAACACTTATTCTACTTAAAATCTACTGTATTTTCACTGGAGAAAGGAGACGCTACAACTAAAAAAAAAAGCAAAACAGGAATAAAGCTTGTCTTTCTATAAACAATAAGCTTAAATGTTCAAATACTCACTGTAATGTCAACCAGGTTTGCATGAGACACGAAACATTATATATTGCATTCATAATTCAGAGACAGGGACAGCGAGTTTGAGAAGGACATTACAAAAACCACAAAAATTGCATTAGACACTCACTACTTTCTTTCTGACAAGAACTATCAATTATAACCCATTTCCTCCTTTCTATTCAGTTGAAATGAACTGCTCCGTTCCCCACCAACCACACAAATTGTAATTTATTATTAATTTCTAGCTTCGCTAGTATGGATTGCTGGATAACACCAAAAAAAAGTGTCAAGACTTCAGGATATATTCCTGCCTTTTCTTCTGCCATTTACAAATTCTGGAATACACTGGGTATATTAAAGCCGCTGCATACTGTAGATAATTATGCAAAGTATTACAACTACTTTGGAATCTCATGCAATATGTAATGGATGCTTTGTGTGAGAAAAAGAAGTTCTTTCAAACATACAACTTTTCTCTGTGATGGTATGTTTCAAAACATATTACAGAGTAAGCTACGTGCAGTGTAACAAATTTTGCACACTTTGAGGCTATCGTTTGGCAGAGTTAGAATATGTGGGGAGGAGGGAAATTACTTCCCAATTGTATTGCTAAGGATGATTCAACCCATGTTATTACAAATAATACTTTTGTGGCTAGGGGTTAATAACATTCTCAAACTTTTTGTTGTTTCTTTTGTGATCAAAATATTTAAAAATAAAGTAAGAATATTACTAGATTTCAATGGCATAAAGTGGGAAGGCTTCCTAGGGCTATTAAAAAAAAGAGCCGGGGCTGAATTCTCCCAATATACTGTGTCTATTAGTTGCCCATACTAATTAAGAAAAATTAAATCCCCTAAACAATTCTGAAAGTCAATTAAATTTCTTATAGTCACACCAAGACCTATAGTTTCTAGCAACAGCAGAACTTTAATTATGTGTCTTTAAAATGTGGCTCAGTGGTTAGAATGCAATATTGCATGCTAAATCTGCCCCCAGTCTAGAGTTTGACCTTGACAGGCTCAAGGTTGACTTAGCCTTCCACCCTTCCAAGGTCGGTAAAATGAAGACCCAGATTGTTGGTGGCAATTTGCTGACATTGTAAATCACTCAGAGAGTACTGTGAAGCACTATAGAGTGATATATAAGTCTAAGTGTTATTGCTACAGCTATATGCCAGCCTTCAAAACCTGGTTTTCCCAGGGCATCTTAAAACACACAGTGTCAACCAAATTTCTGAAACGAATGAAATATTAAACAAAACACAGTAATAAAAATATTTAACATTATATCAATCAAAGGAGAAGTTCTAACAAAAAGCTTCCAAAAACACTATATTGAATACATTACCAGATTAAGATATCAGAAATATTAATCATGATTTTTGTTTTCTGATTTCAAGCTAACAAGTTAGTATCAGGAAAATCTAATTCTGGAAACCAATGAAAAGATCCAGTTCTAAACTTTATTTTATTGATTTGTCTAAACAAGTTCAGAGATCAGCAATCTTTGCAGATAGCAGATAATTTGTACAATTTTTCATTATGCTGCAAGGGCTGAAAAAGTGCGAATTTAAAAATCAAGATAGTAAAAACTTAACACAGCCCAAATTTCCTCTATCCTTACTATAAATTTTATAAGATCTTATGCAACAGCATGCAATCACTTTTATCTGCAATTTCATTAGATTTCAGCATTTTTCCTTTTTAATTGGGGAGCAATCAGATAATCAACGATTATCCCAGGTATTCTAGCTGCTACAGGCCAGTAAAATACTTTATAAAGCTCTTAGAACTAGTTTTCATTTTTTCATCTTTCCTCATATTGGGTTTTAAGATTCTTTTTCAGAAGAAACACATTTTTGTATCTCATTTTTTTAAAAAGAGCTATCATGACTTTTAAGGAATTTATGATGCATGACAAGACTTTGTTCTGTAGACCATCAAAAGAACCGTAGGCTGATAGTGACATATCTCAAAATCTGTCTTGAAGTTTAACAAAAAAAAAACCTCAGTTAAGATCTTATTTTTATAATTTGAGTTCGATTGGGGAAAATGTTGTTTAAGAAAGTTGGCTTAGTTATGGCTTTGATTTCACACTAAACTTCCATTTTAGCCAGGAAAGAATTCTCTCTAAACAGAGGAAATAAAATATCTGAGAACTGTATAACCATGATTCATCATGTTGTTGGCAATACTATTTTGAGAACAAATAGCTTACACCCACATCCTAAGATTAATTATTACCCTATTTCATCATTAAAGAAGAAAGAACCTTTACGTAAGCACGATACAAGCAAAGTGAATTCCATTTTAAATCAAATGAATCCAAGATATATACTTTGAATTAGGAATCTAGGGGTTACATAGTTACCTATAATTTCCCATGTGCCTGTTTTCATACTCTTCTTTGGAGATCTGCCTGCGCACTTGTGCAAGTCTCTCTTTCTGGAAGCCAAGAACATGTGGAAATGACTGAACATACCGCTAGAGAAAAAGGTAGAAAACATGGCTCCTTCATTTATATATACACAGATGTTTTAAATTACCAGTTCTTCTCTCCTCCTTTCGAGGGAACGCCGTTGCTTTTCCCAGTCAGAAGATATAGGTGACAGCCTTTTCATTGACCCTTGGCCGTACAGTCTCTTCTGAGCTTCTGCTTTTTGCTTGGCTAAATTTTTTCTTTTATCACTTGTCCTGAAAGGAAAATACTTGACAGGGTCAACAAAAGCTACCCAAGTGGAGTTTTCAGCTCTTCTGGCACAATGATGTTAGAGTCCAGGGCTATCTTTATTTGCTAATGACTGGCAAGCTCGCTTTTTTCCCCATACCTACCAACCTCCCAGATGGAGAAGCACAAATATCTGTTTGCCATGGCTGCAGAAGTAGAGGCCGCACATTTTCTTCCTTTTCCTACATGGCAGCTATTCCAAGACACCCTTTCTGTTTTCATCTACCTGCACTGGTAAGCCGATGAGTGCTTGGTACCGACAAGCTGCAATGGAGGGGGAAAAGTTGGAGAAACCACTCTCCCCAGGACAGAGCAAGATGGGAGCTATCTCTGTCAGCCAGACAATGAACTATCACAAATAGGTTCTCCTCAGAAACAATCCTCCTCAGTTGGTTGTTAATGTCAGGCCCTGATATTACGCCTGGCAACTGCAAGACCGTGCTGTTTTCAGATGCTTCACCTGGTAATACCTGAACAACTAACTCCTCCTAAAGACACTGGACAAATGGTACCAAACAAGATATTGGAATTCCTACCATCAGCTAGACTAGAGGAATATACAATATCCTCGGAGGCCTCATTTATAATAAGCTGTTTAAAAAGAACAGGCACTTTCACACTCTAAGACAGGGGTGTCAAATTGCTGGCCTGCGGGCCAGATGCGTCATCTGGAAGCCGCGCCCACCCCATTGCCGGCAATGGCAAAACCATCCCATGCAGTTGTGTGATGTCACGTGACATTGCGAGTTTGACATGTCTGCTCTAAGAGAATATGCACAGATATGCAGTAGCACCAGTTTCATTGCAATCTTCTTAGTCCAATCAGATGGAAAACAAAGACATGAACACAATCTTCTTCTGCCTCAAGAAATTACTTCATAAAAATCTGGCCAGACCACTTGGACCAAACTAGGATTTAACTTACTTTTTTTCCAATAATGACAAAGATTGTATTATATTTGAATTAAATACTCAAAGAGTCAAAGGATTTAACTTAAATTGTATGAAAACATTTTTTTGGAAAATTTGGTAAATGTGCCTCAATTTTGTTATTACCATAATAAACAATAACTAGCCTATGCATATTTACCTGACATTGAGAAGCTGTAATGCATTCAAAAGGACACCTTTTTTCACATCATAATCAATTTTCTGGTCAGTACCAAAGCTGGGGGCTCGATTAATCTGAGAAAATGAGGGGAAAAAAGGCAGAACATTTTCAGGAATATTAAATACAAAAAAATAGTGTGTACAAAACATTCCATCACTCATATATATGCTTGTATCACAAACCAAATTTTCAAGATCCTTACTTTTATGGCATGTGAAATATCCAAAACAATGTTACATATAAAATGCATTTACTTCCCCTGTATTATTTAGCTATTTGCTATTATAATTGGAGCATGAACCCTCAATCACAGGCAGAGAAAGCGTAAACGTTTGCACTGTGCAGTGTAACACATTTTAATTCATGAACCCTCAATCACAGGCAGAGAAAGCGTAAACGTTTGCACTGTGCAGTGTAACACATTTTAATTCATATTTCAAAATGTTTACATGATATGTATTATTAAAATTTAATTTTTATAGAAAACTAATAATGTAAAGCTATTAAAACCAAAACAAATCTGAAAAGCATGGGAACATATGTGTATACTGAAGCTTATTAGTGCTTAGTAGGAAAAAAAAGATGATGTATGAGGATACTATTCCTTCTCACAGAAAAATTGAATAAGGTTCAAAAATATAGAACTAGTTACATTTCACTGTTCTTCCCAATAGGATCTAAGTTGGGAATTCATAACCCTTGTAGGAGATGATCAGGCTGAGCCGGAGGGAGGGGTCAAACACATCATCAGTCTCAAGTCCCTTCACCCCATAAGAGATCTAAGCCCAGCCCACCTTGAATTCCCTTGATTCTTAACTCCCGCCAATTTACTTTGACCATTAGTAGTTCAGATTCTTGTAAAGAGCTTTAGCATACAATATATATTTGCGATAGTGGCAAATATCTATAGCTCGAGTGTAGTATGAGGGTGAAGGTTCGTTCTCCGAGCTTGTGGGTTGGTTTCTAAACATTTCATTATACCAAGCTAGGTAACATCTTCAGCAGAGTTTAGGGGATGTCAGTGTCAGTGTTCTTCTGTTTATAAGGGCTTCAGGTGTGGGTGTATCAGGTGAGGATTTGTGATGGGTCTTGTGATGGGTCAGGTGTGAGTCTTGTGATGTAAGGCCCCCCCACACCAGAGGTTCATCTCCCAATGAACCTGATCTGACGTAACCTCTCCATCACAAGACTCACTGCTGATTCACATCTGACCCATCACAAGACCCTCATCTGACACACCCACACCTGAAGCCCTTATAAACAGAAGGACACTGACACTGGCATCCCCTAAACTCTGCTGAAGATGTTACCTAGCCTGGTACAGAAACATTCAGAAAACAACACACAAGCCCTCAAACCTATATATATCGCACTTCAATGCTATATCTAGCAGTGCAGGTAGCATCATGGTTTAAATCACTACTAAAAGGCTTGATTTAAATCAACTCGATTTAAATCATAATTTTTAAAGAGCAACTGTCATCTCTGTCCCGCAGCGGTGGCTCCTCTGACCCGCTGTTGACTCACCGACAGTCCCATTCACTTTAATGGGACAGATCGTGATGGGGCAGTGACACAACAAGGTGAGGGACATGACAGGCAGCAGGTGAGTGGATGCCCACTAACAGGTGCTGCCATGATGGATCTGAAATGACAGGTGCTCTTTAAATGTAAGGACTTATTCTTGCTAGTAGTTAGAATCTTTAATATTATTATTTGCAAACAAAATGAAGGTTTCCTATTTAGAATAATAAGCTATCATGTTAGTAAAACAGCAATATCAGAACCGATTTTAGGTTAATAGGTTAATCACACATACCGTGTTTCCCCAAAAATTAGATCTTCCTGAAAATAAGACCTATCCTGATTTTGGGGGTTGGGCCTAATATACGCCCTACCCCCAAAATAAACCCTAGTTAGGACCCTGTCCAATCCGTTCCACTTCACTGCCACAATGGGACAGGAGAGCATGTGTCGTGCCACAATGAGGCAAGGCAAGTGTGGGAGGGGGTGGAGCTGCCCCACACACCCCGCACCCGCTTACTACAGGACCCACCCCGCCAGGCCATTCCTTGCTCGGCAGCCTTCCCTTTCACTCCCCTCCCGACTACCATGCTATGGAGGATAGGCAGGATAGGCCGTCCCCTTCTGCTATTTTGGAGCCAGGGGGGAGTGATGGCGAAAGGCTCTGCTGCCGCTGTGTGCCACTGGGGGGGGCTTTCTTTGCACTTCGCCCAACAGATCATCTTCCTGGGGGTAGTTGCCACCTCCTACTCCACCAGTGACCGGGCAGCGCCAGTCTCTCCTGCCGCCTCCCTCCACCAGTCCTCCATAAAAAAAAAAGATCTTGCAAGAAGTTGGAAGGTCTGATTGAACATTTTTTTAGTCCCACAAACTCCGTTTCCTTGCAGCAGGAGAGAAACGTGCCAGAGCTGGAAGGCAGGTTAGGGAAGAGAGAGGAGCTGGGCGATGGTGCGCCAAACTCTACAGCAGCGCCGGGCGGAGGAACAGCAGGAAATGGGGCTGCCATTTCCAGAAAGGAGAAGGGAAACACGGTGTTGTGACTCAGGGCCAGCCTGTGGGTCCGGCAGCCGGCTCAGATGTCTCGGATGACTCAGATGAGGGGGAGGAGGAGTGTGTGGAAGACGAACCGGCTGATGATGGCTTGGAGGCTTCGCAGAGCCCCCAGCCGGGGCCCTCTTCTCAGCTGCGTGAGCCCGATAGTGCGGAGGATGATGACCCACAGCTGGCCCTGTTCAAGGACGCCCGACGCAGGAGGCAGTCGAGCCGGAACAAACAGAGAAAGGCTGTGGGACTCCTCGGGAGGAGGCACAGGGAGGCCACGCCCTGATCTCTAAATAAAAGGAGTGTTTGGGGAAGGGCTGGTTGCTGAAAGCAACCCTTCCGTTTGAGGATTCAAGTTCCAGTGTTTTTGTTTCTTGTTCTGTTGTTTGAGTAATAAATCTTGGCAGACGCTTTTCAGCCTCAGACGCTCTCCAGTCTCTACTGTTTGAACAGGGGTTTGCCTTATTGCAAGGCCGGTAGCAGGCTGGTTCAGAACACACGGGGGGATGCAGGGTAGCAAGCAAATGTTCTTCTCTGCTCTGCATTGCTGCACAGAGCCGCTCCCCTCCCTGTTCTCTCCAGTGGTGGTGACGGAGGGATGACCAGAAGGAGGTGGCAGGGGAGGCTTGCGCTGCAGAGTTGGTGGAGTAGGAGGCTGCCACCACCGGGCAGATAATCTGTTGGGTGAAGCGCAAAGAAAGCCCCTCCAGTGGCGTACAGCAGCAGTGGGGACTTTTGCTGTCACTCCCCCGACTCCGAAACAGTGTAGGGGGACTGGGCCTACCCCACCCATCCTCCATAGCATGGCAGTCCGGCTCAGGAGGGTAGTGAAAGGGAAGATCGCTGAGCAAGGAATGGCCTGGCTGATGGGGCCTTGAAGTAAGCGGGTGTGGAGCACGTGGGGCAGCTGCACCCCCTCCCCCACCTGCCTCACCTCGTAATGGTAGCACCGCAATGTGCCAAGCGGCCTCCTGCTGTGAGCGGCCACAGAAATGGGCCTGCAGCAGCTTCTGGTTTGCCATCTCGGTGCCTGCAGACACAGGAAGGCGAACTCCGTCATCCGCATCTGAATTCATCCCACTGGGGGACCCTGGAAAGGGTCGAAAGTCACCCTGTAGGGGTGATGAGCAAGGAGGGGACTCCCGCTTGATCGCGGGAGGGCAGTAGCCTTTCTGCTAGATCCAGAGCAGCCCTCCAAATCAGCGGGGGAAAGACCGGCCATAGCAATATGGCTCGTCATTTAGCTGCTGACAGCCGAAGTCAAAATTACCATCAAGCACCTTTAAAGCAATGCAGATGAAACTGGGTGAGATCTGATCTTCTCTTTAAGACTTTAAGTACTTTCTCCTGTAAAAGCTGCCCAAAGTATTTTTTTCCCCTGTGAGGAGAGAAGGAAGGGAATATCTACCCCATCCTCCAAGAAAAGCAACTAACTACCCAGGGGAATTAAAGCAATTATAAAAACAATTTTAATCTAACTGGATCTGTATGCTTTGGAAACTTGGGGACTAAAAGTTTTCCTATTCTTACTGCAGATGTTTGTTTTAATTGAAAAAAATAAAATAAAATTTGAAAAACTATCATAAAAACTTTGTACTTAAAAAGTTTTAAATGGCATCGGTGACATCTTCTGGTGAAATATGGTATTATAATTTGTTATTGCCTAAAAGAGTTTTGGCTTGAAGCCCAGTGATAAAACTTTTCTGACCTTGACAGATATCACCTGTGAGAAACTCAGCTGTAATAGAGAACTTCTGTGCAACATATTTGGCCTGCTTGAACTATTTTTAACATTTGATTCTAAAGTCTTCAACTTAATACACTATTAAGAGAATATGGATGAAGATCAGGAAAAAATCCTTTCCGTGTTGAAATCAATACATGAAACTATTCTCTCAGCTTGTGACAAAATAAGATGCAACATAAAGGAACAAGATGCCAGCTTAGATATACAAACCCAGATTTTGACTACAACCCAAGAACTAACAATGCAGAAAATAACAGAAGTGGAATAATCAAACACTAAGACAGAGGACTTAACTGACCAACAAATCCAACCAACGGAAAATTCAGAAAAGGGAGTGACAACACTGAAAATGGAAAAGACTTTCTATATAAATCAGAAGAATTTTGAGGAGAAGGAAGAAGATTAAATGGCAGATAAACCTATCAGGACAATCATGGGAAATTGGAGTAACGGAGGCAATCAAATGAATACAAATGGGCTAGTTCTTCCCAAAAAACTGCAACTAAATGGTCTTTCTTATTTCAAATAATATACCGTAATAATAGAGGGAGAACTATTTGATGATTTAAATGACTGACATGGAATGCTATTTGGCAAAGGAAAAAAGCCAAAGGCTGAAGAAAATTAGGGTTTTGATTTATTAGAGGGGATTTCATATTACTAATTAGAGTTGAATATGGTGGAAAATAGATAATTTTTAGAAAATAAAGTATCACTATAAATGAATAGGTAACTTGTGTAAATAGACTTTGGTATGAAAAGGGAAAAAGGGAAAAAATGAGATAAGGGGAATTTTGGTCACCTAATTTAAAATATTTGGAAATCAGTTGAAAATAAGAATTCTGTTTGCTTAATATGAGAATTCTGTTTGCTTAATATCTTTTATTACCAGAAAGAGAAGGATTATTTGAACTTTTAAAAATTAGACCCAAACAAAAAAATAATGGTTTTGATTTATTGAAGGGGAAACTATATTATTAATTAGATGGTTTAATATGGATAGATAACTTTAGAACAAGACTATACTCAAATAGATAAGATGTGAATTTAGAATATTAGATTTTGGTATGAAAACAGAAAAAAGAAGAAGTTGAGATAAGGGAAACTTTGGTTACCTAAAGCTTGGAAATTATAAATATTAAATGCTAGCATAAAAATTGATGGGAAATTAGAGTTTGGGAAAAAGAAATAACAAGACATAGATTGTATATAAGGATTGAGTGTATACACAATTAAGATATGTATAAGCTAAAAATTATTGATACATGTAATAATGATGATTTTACTTAGTTGATAATAATAAGAACTATCTTAGCCTAATATAAGATAGTAGATATTGAGGGGAAAAGAAAGAAAATATCTGATGTTGTAACTAGAGATTTCTACTAAAGATTTAAGTATGTTATTGAAATATTGATTAACCCAGCCACCACGTTGCTTTTTAAATACTTAATTGTAAAATTAGAAAATTAATAAAATATTATATATATATATATTAAAAAAAATGCAAGGTGAGGCAGGTGTCACAAAAAATAAAAGACATCCCCCCAAAGTAAGACCTAATGCCCCCGTTGGAGGGAAAAATAATAGGACTTACTTTCAGGGAAACACGATAGTTGGAAAACTATTAAAATTTTATTTAATTAAAACACTTAGAGCCTGGTACAGATGCATTTTTCTTCAAACAATCATACAGTTTGTAGTGTACATAGATTTGCAAAACAGTGGGATAAAAAAATATTCCTGAACTTTGTTTTATGATGTATCTCATGATTACTCTGAAACTGTGTGAATGCATCAATGCATGATTGTTATCTCAGCCTGCAAAGGTTGGATTCATTAAATGAGTTTACCAAAAATGTAAATATTGGAGAATATACAGCCCCATGCTACATAACTAAGCTCCAATTCATGCTGAATAAACTAAACTATTAATGTATCTTAAATAGAAAAATATATTTAGATAGATTTTTACTGCAAAACCATTTTGTTAAAATAAATATGATAAAAATAAAAATCCGATTTTTTAATTTTTTTAAAAAAAATCAGCGATTATTATCCACCCTGCCAGGCAGTGTGGCCCATTGTAACGGATATTTGAAATTGTAATTTAATAACATCTGATGAACCTCAATTTCTGCTATAGAATATTTCATGGAATAAAACTGAATTCCGTGCTGTTTAAAATCACTGCATGTAAGCTATCATATGTACTTTATGGTAACCTATTTCAATAGCAAATCATCTTCTGCATCATTTTGATCGAATTAGCTAGACCAGGGGTCAGCAAACCATGGCTCCGGAGCCACATGTGTCTCTTTCATTCTTCTGCTACAGCTCCCAGTCCTACGGGAGCATGGGGGGGGGGGTTCTGCCAAGCATCTTGTATGGAGCCAGGGAAACGGGTTGGGCAGGGGAGCTGCCAATTCCACTGGCATGAGGCTTGGCAGATCCCCCCCTGACCAGCCATGATCCCCCCAGCCAGCCAGCCACCATCACTCTCGCCTGGCCGGCTGGCTGGCACAAAACCTCACCACTCTTCTCCTCCTCGTTCTCCTCTGCACAGCAGCGGGATTGCTCTCAATAAGGCGGGCGCACACGAGCAAGCAGCACACCCGGCTCTTATTGAGAGGAATCCCGCTGCTGCGCCTCCACTTTCCACTCGAATAGAGCCAAGGAGCCACTGGTGGCCTCTTGAGTGGGGAGGACAAGCTTTGCTGCTGGGCCATGCCTGGGCTATGCCCTGCCGCTGCCTCCCAAACTCCACCTTCGCTGCTGGGGAAAGCCGCGGCGGCAGGGTGCTCAGCGTGGGGGAGGTAGGGGGAAAAGATGCGGCGTCAGGGCATTTTGCACGGGGGAGGTAGGAGGGAAAAGCAGTGGCAGGGCACTCCACGCGGGGGAGGTAGGAGGGAAAAGCGGCAGCAGGGCGCTCCATGCAGGGGAGGTAGGATGAGAAAGCAGCAGCAGCAAGGTGCTCTGTGCGGGGGGGGAAGCAGCAGCAGCGGTGGAGCAGTGGGGTGCTGGGGGGGGGAAGCAGCAGGATTCTGTGGCTCCTGGTGTTTTCTTTTCTGTGGGAAATGGGTCCAAATGGCCAACCCCGGAGCTAGACCAATCAATTATTTCTGCAATGGCCTATAGCTCATAATAATGCGGCTCACCACAATATGAACACACCACAATGATGAAGTCATTAGGTGATGTTCAATATCTTGGGGACTTTAGCTATTAGTGCATTTACATGGAGCTGGAAATTATCTTCCTCTTGCACTACCAAGTCAGCACTCACACAAATTCACTCTAAAAGTTTTGCTACTGGTATTTTCTCAAGCAGCAAAAAGGCAGTTATATTTCAGTTTTTGAATATGAATTCCCCTAATCCCAGTAGGAATCGAAAACTAGACAAAATGCTTCACAAAATCCAGGAGTTCTTTACTTTTGATCTTCTGCTTTTGTTGCTTAATGTAATGTTCATAGGTTTCTGCAACCCATATATGTATTCTGGCAGAAAAATAATAATTACAATGCACTCTCCTCTCTAGCCAACAGGAAGGAATATGTTAAGCCACAATACTCAATTCTCACAAATACTAAACTGCTTAAAATTTTATCTCCCAGAGTTGGGGAATAAGCCAAAACTTGCTACATTATTATACTAAAAATATTTTAAGCATACTTTGCCATATTTTCATGTGGATGAGACTAATTTATTTTCAGGTTTGACATTCAAGCCAGCACTCCTTATGTCCAATTGTGCATATTCAGTTGGAGAATCTGTAGTGTTTTGGAAGTTGCAGAATTATGACTTCTAGTATCGCTCCATTGACTGAATTGCCTACGACTGATGAGAGTTGTAAGCCAGCAATATTGGAATGTAACAGTCTCTCTTCTCCCTCCCCCAGCTTAGATCCTGAGAATAGGAAAAGTGTGAACGGATTTGTTAGGATAATTTTGATGGTTTAGGCCAGGGGTAGGCAACCTCGGCTCTTTTATGACTCATGGACTTCAACTCCTATGCTGACTCAGGAATTCTGGGAGTTGAAGTCCATGAGTCATAAAAGAGCCGAGGTTGCCTACCCCTGGTTTAGGCCTTTAAAATCAAAACTAATATTTTAAACTGGACCCCAAACCAAATTCTTAATCAACGAACATTAAGTTTATATATTCTTCTTTACTGGCTTCACTTAACTGCAAGCCTCTGCAGTTTGGAAAATTCAGATTATCAACGCAGAATACATTACAATGCATTCTGGTATCAGAGTTGCTTTGCGGAGTGAGATATGTGGCATATAAAATAATATGAATGAATCAATCAATCAATCGGTCAAGTTTGGGTGTAAGTTATAACTTCTCAAGTTGATGTAACACCAAATTGAAAAAAGCCATTCCTAGCTACAGTTACTATCTCATCACCCAGGAATACGCTTCAGTCGAGAATCTGTTACCACTCTTTCCTAACCCATAGTTTTCTTCTTTTGTCCACTTCCTGAAGGCACCACCTTATTTCCAACCACCTGGTTGTATTTTTCCAATATTTTACCTGGGAACCTTTTCATTCTCTTTAACAGCTTTCTTTCTTGACAACTATGCGGCTTTACAGTTGGGTGTTACTGAGATGTGTTAAACTACAGATCCCTTGTTCCTCTACCCAACACTGACTAGAGATCCTGAAAGTAGTGGTCAACACATCTGATGGAGGAGAACTACTTTCAAGCATGTCAATCTATCTGTAACTTATTTACATTCTTTAAATTTCTTGAAATGTAAAGGCAGTTGAAGAGGTTCCTGACCATACTAGGGTTACCAAGGCCCTAAAGAAACAGGTTCTGCTCAACATGGAACCCTTTACAGTATAGATTCTCTCTCTATTCATATATTGCTGATACATTATTATCCAGACAAACTAAAGATGAAACAAAACAGACAAGATTACTTTATTTGGAATAGAACATTTCATGTTTTATCCACTAGATGGTGAAAAATACTTGTAAGATGACATACAAACTTCTGCTAAAGAAAAAATATATATGCCAGCATAGCTGGAGAAAAGAGGTTCTGATTCATGGTTCAAACATGTAACTAATATTGTCCCTATCATGTTTCATCTGAAAATATTTTTATGGTACATTTCTAAAAATATCAGCCTTGATTTAAAAAGCTACTTAACCACAAGTTAGATGAATAACAGGTGTCATCATAATCATTGACATGATTATCATCCCAAATTACTCCACTGCAGGATGAAGCCCTGCCTTCTCCCTAGGGCAGGGGTAGGCAACCTCGGCTCTTTTATGACTCATGGACTTCAACTCCCAGAATTCCTGAGCCAGCTCAGGAATTCTGGGAGTTGAAGTCCATGAGTCATAAAAGAGCCGAGGTTGCCTACCCCTGCCCTAGGGAGAAGAGAAAATGACTGGCTCAAAGTCAACCAGTTGGCTTTGTGCCTAAGGCAGGAGTGAAACTCATGGTCTCCCAGCCTCTAGATCAGGGCCTTTCACCACCACACAGCAAAATATAAAGTTACAGGTGTGTGTATACATACATGTTCATGTATTAATGTGTGTATGTACAGAGTATGTATTTTCAGGAGCCATATCTGATTGCACAGCTCGCTTCAAGTCACCCTCTTAATTCTATTTTTAATGTGTAATATATAAACCCCTGTCCAGTCGTGTCTGACTCTAAGGGGGCAGTGCACATCTCCGTTTCTTAGCTGATGGAGCCAGCGTTGTCCGAAGACACTCCTGTGGTCATGTGGCCAGCATGACTATATGCCGAGGCACATGGAATGCTGTCATCTTCCCACCAAAGTGGTACCTAATTATCTACTCACATTTGCGTGCTTTCAAGAAATGCTAGATTGGCAGGAACTTGGACAAGTAATGGGAGCTCACCCCATCGCGTGGTGCTCAAATCTCAAATCCGAGCAGTCAGCTTTGAGCTGACAAGCTCAGCGTCTTTAACTGCTGAATCATCATCCCCATTTCTAGGGGTTAAATAGGAATATCTTATTTTTCATTCAACAATGGTACTGAGTGGCATACCAGTTGTGTGTGGTTTTTTTAACCTTTATACACTTATTGAAATTATTGTAAAGCTGCTCACCTCTAGTAGCCACGGCTTGAGTTTCTTGTCCAGCAGAATATCAAATCCCAGAACTTCAAAGCAAATGCTGTCACTTCCAGGAGATTGCCCTGGTCTACACATCCGATAAGCATGAAGAACATGTGGCTCTGCTACTATAAGTGTCTTCACCACTAACTCCTGAGAGATTGTGCAAAAGATAATAAGGATAGCAGAATAGCATCATGATCGTGTTTATTTGAATTTGACAGAAAAAAAAACATTATATTAAACTGCAAAATAAGACAGACTCTAACAAAACAAGAATTGATTGTCGGCTGGGCTCTAAATCACAAAAATTCAAGGGCAAATAATATCTAGGATCTAATCAGGACTGCCAAAGGATTCTAATAATTAGTTCAAAACATTATTCAGTTTCTTGGGGGGGGGAATGTCTGGTATTTTGCCCATTTCCCCTCTTTGACGTAATGGCAAGATTCTACATATAACAGTTCTACCGTATAAAAAAAAATTAAATAAGGACTTCAGTTGCATCAAAATCCATATTATATTCCAGTTCAGGAGGAACGGTACAGAGCATTACGACGACCAAACATAGAATAGCTATTGCGTATGTTTTCTCTTACTGAAATATCATTCCAGAATTTGGAAACGTCAAGGTGATTTGTTTGCAGGAACTCAGTAAACCACTTTATAGAGCGCTTACTGCCTTTATCTTCTGTTTCATCCCGTTCAAAATGCTCATTATGCTTATTCACAGAGTAGTTGGTCAGATGCATATATAACTGGCTCTGAAACAAAAATGAGAAAGTGATTCCTGAGAGACAAGTAGAGAAAGAGAATGTACGGTTCTACTTAAAGAGAGACTTAGTGAAGATGCCGATAACGAAACTATTTTTACATTGCAAAAAAGGTATTTATGGAAGAATGGATAAATCCAAAAATGTTGGGTATTGTAATCAGTTGTAAGTGATTATTGACTAAAATGAACGAGCAAATGCACAGACAGATTTAATTTTTAAAAAGTTGGAATAAAAAATATGCATGGTGTGTGGGGGGGGGGGAATCAACTTTGCAAGTTTTTTCCTTGATGCAGAATACAATTTAATAGTTATTTAATAGTAATTTGTTTATCGAATTTATTTATCTATCTAAATTTATTTATTTATTTTATTTATTTTTATTTTATTTTAATTCCATTTATATCCCGCCCTTCTCCGAAGACTCAGGGCGGCTTACAAGCTTAGCAGTAGCCTTCATTCTATGTATATGCCTGCTTATTAGGGCTTTCACACAAACCCCAAGCGGCATTATTACAAAGTCAGCTTATTGCCCCCAACAATCTGGGTCCTCATTTTACCTACCTCGGAAGGATGGAAGGCTGAGTCAACCTTGAGCCTGGTGGGATGCGAACCTGCACTAATTGTAGGCAGCTGGTGTTACCTAAGGAGGCATTAGCCCACTGCTCCACCAAGGCTCTTTCATGAAACACCAAGGTTGGAAATTCAGGATCGACAAAAGGAAAAACTTACGGTATTTAGATATGCCAAACCAAACCATTCAAATTTGCTGGCATTAAATTTGGTAAAATAAATAAACTGATGAAGAATAAATCTACCCAGTCATGAAATCTGTATATTGTCTCCAGGATCAAAGGCTAAACCTAATCCCATGGAGAATTCTAAACGAAATGAATTTGCTGGACCCTTTTTAAATCAGTGCTTAAGACTGAACATGAAACCCAGATGGCACTGATCCCACTAGTGGATGAGCTTTGTCAGAACGCTGGTTGTGGATGAAGGTTGTAGACCCATCCTGGCTTTTTTAAGCCTCTCAGCAGCTTTTGACACCCTCTACCATTGTATTCTTCTGGTTCTCAACTCAACAGAAATTAAAAACAAAGCAAAATATCATCATTCCAAAACAATTTCTCTTGCAATCAATACCTAGCTATATATATCACAATATATTACAATATATACAGTGGGTTTGCCTAAGCATATAGTGTTGCACTATTTTTATTCACCCAAACCTTTACTTACCAGATTTGATTCATTAGGTGGATGATATTTCTCTGTGCCCATTCTCACTAATCCATCGTTATATAAAAATATTTTAAGTGGATCACATGAAGTTACCAGAATGTACACCCTTAAATCAAATTTGTAACCTTCCATAAGGAAGGGCTTGTCAAGGTATTCTTGAACTATGAGGTGGTCCTGAGCATGAAGTTTTTCTGCATTTCTGACAAGGGAGATCCTGATAAAAGGCAAAAAAGAAAAAAAATGAAGACTTTCCATTCTGGCTAATTATTTAAATAGTAGATACTGGTTTCACTTGCTTTAAGCCAGGTTTATCAAACCTACCTCTTAGGCATGTACACCAAATCTATTATACCAAATCTATTATACTGTATAGTTTACCAAGTGTTTGAATATCGATCACCAATAATTCTTGTGCCGTGCTGTGCTGTGCTATGCTGTGCTGTGCTGTGTGTGAGTTGGGCAATTACATAAATTTGTTTACTAAATAATAAACAGATTATAATAGGTAATCCTCATTTAATGATTACTTGTTCAGCAACTGCTCAAACTTACAACAATGCTGAATGACTGATAATTATAATTGCATCTTGTCCTTACGGCTTTCTCAGCATCCTAGTCAGGTGATTGTGATTAGAGATTTACCCTGCCAACTTTCCATAAGCAAAGTAAATGGAGAATTCAGCTGCAAGACACAAGAACAGTTTTCCCCCATGCCATCACTCTGCTAAACAACTAATTCCCACAACACTGTCAAACTATTTAGTAAGGCTGTATTACTATGATTGTTCTCATCTTTCCTATTACCTATCTCCTTATCTACTTGTGACTATAACTTTGTTGCTTGTATCTTACAATTTGTATTGTTTTATCTAGTTTCCTTGTATGATTTATGTTGATTGCTTATCTAGTATCCTATGACTATCACCAAGTGTTGTATCTTGATTTACGATGAAATTTTTACAATGACTATGATCACGATTTACTTATACCTTTTATGTACACTGAGAGCTTAGGAACCAGACAAATTCCTTGTGTGTCCAATCACACTTGGCCAATAAAGAATTCTATACTAACAGGAAATTGGAAATTGTAGTCATGTGGTATGCTTGTGATCCTTGCTTAATGACAGCACCAGAACTGCCAGAACTACTATCATTAAGCAACACAGTCATTTGGGGTTTTTTTATTTATGATCGTACTCCCTTAATGACAGAATTTTCAGTCCCAATTAGCATTGTTAAGCATGGACCACCTGTATATGGATGGTATAATAAGACAAATGTAATCTTATATTTAAAGGTAAAGGTTCCCCCGCACATGCATGCTAGTCGTTTCCAACTCTAGGGGGCGGTGCTCATCTCCGTTTCAAAGCCGAAGAGCCAGCGCTTGTCCGAGGACGTCTCCTTGGTCATGTGGCCGGCATGACTAAACACCAAAGGCGCACGGAACGTTGTTACCTTCCCACCGTAGTGGTCCCTATTTTTCTACTTGCATTTTTACGTGCTTTCGAACTGGTAGGTTGGCAGAAGCTGGGACGAGTAACAGGCGCTCACTCTGCTACGCGGCACTCGGGATTCGACCCGCCAAACTGCCGACCTTCTGATCGACAAGCTCAGCGTCCTAACCCACTGAGCCACCGCGTCCCATATAATCTTATATTTAGTACCTTTCTAATAATGGAAAGAAGACCAACAAATCCAGTCCACTATTTGTTCCCAATAGCAGCATCAACAGCCTGCTTATTGTCCTGGTTATTAATGAATAACATTTTTAGAACCTCGATATCTAATTATAATTCCAATTATATAAACAAGCGTAGTGATGTGAAAGGACTCCACTGGGTTGCTACTGCACCTACCCATGTCCCATTGCTCCATTAGCTGGTTTGACTATGAACGTTTTCTGTCGGCGCTTTCTTTTCAGTTCTTTTACATAGTTCTGGAACTGGGTAAACTCTGCTGGAAAAATCCACGTCCGAGGAATAAAACTATACTCCTGTGGCTGAGATTTGATCATTCTGAAAAACAGAACCAAAGGAGCAGTGCATTTTCATATCTGTGGTTTCAATCTGATTTAGCAGCAGCAAACTGAAGAAAGGAAAACATATTCTACCTAGACCCTAGACTTCGACTTACAACCACAACAGAGCCCAAGATATCCCACGTTAAATGAGACGGTTGTAATGTACACAAAAGTGTACATTAAATTGCTTGCAACTTATTGCCTTTAAAGAGGCAGAAAAAATATAAGAAGATTTCTATAAGAATTACCACAGAAATGGCAGGTGTAAATAAGGATCTTCATATACCCAAAGGTTATACTAAAGATATGTTGATACACACCAGGTACTCGTCACTTTACAATAAATAGAAAGCAAAGCAAAACAAGAAGAAAATCTGAACAACTTTCCTGTCATCTTTTTTAATTTGGCTGAGACATTATATACAATTACTAATAGCTCATGTGGGTACAAAACCTGCAAAAATGGCCATCTGCAGATCCAGGATTGCAGCCAAGAGTGTCAGGGTCTGTGTACAATAGAGAGCCTGTTACAAAAGCTACTAGTAATTGTAGAAAGAACACTTCAAAATAAAAAAACAGAAAAACCCACAATCACCATTACTATTTTTATAACTGTGCTTAGATTATTATAGATCCCAAGTAATGGCAGTACTGCGATTCAGGATTGTAGAATTGCTTTATTGTCTTGCTTAAATACACACCACATTTTTTTTATACAGGTAGTCCTCAAGTTACGACTGTAACGGAGCCTGTTTATCATGGTCATAACTGAGTGACGATCATAAAATGGTTGGTTGTATAACTGACACAGTTGAAGTCCACGAGTCATAAAAGAGCCAAGCTTGCCTACCCCTGCACTAGACCAAACTGGCTAGCAAAATTGTTGGGTTTTCAGTTTGACTTCATTTTTAAAGTAATGTTTCAAATAGATGTGTTAACCTCTACTAATCCTAATCTATTTATTATTACTATTTTAAAAAAGCACACAAAATCTAAGAACTAAGAGTTTTATCTAATGCACAAACATACACTCACACCATGATTATAGCTCAGATCAGTATAAAGCAGCTTTCTGAGTTCTAATTATACTTCTCTGCTACTTTGATAAAAATGTCATACACACAATAGACATGAGGGGAAAAAACAAGGCATTACCTCAGGATAACTATTTTTATGCTTGTAAATTTAACTGTTGAATGTTATCTAGTGACTCTCTCAGCATAAAGTAAAAATCAAATTAAGCATTCAAATTGCATGTATATAAAAATGGATTGTATATTTGCAAGATGGACGTATTTGAAGAATTCCTTACACAGAAAACTTTTTTTCCCAACTTTTCCAATTTGAAATACATTTTTCTGTTGGTTATGTATGAACTCAAAGAAAACATAATCAAACAGATTAAAAACGAAACCTTTCCAGGACCCGGCCAAAAAAAGCCATGCAGGCTAACTAGGCACTTTCAAGACGTTTAAGGCATAAAGCATGCAATTTTCTTGTGTAGTTCTTCCTGCACTCACATCAAATATTACTTATTGCAGCTGCTGGACATATGGGGTGCCCTGATGAGTAGATATTGAGAGATTCATCTTTCACGGCTCTTTGGAAGAATCACCAAAGACTGGTAGAGGACCATCCTTAGGAACTGGATGACATTCAGGAACTACTAATGACTACTTGGACATCCAGTAACAAACTAGTAGCTATATTTAAACTTCTTAACCTGCATTGTAACCAATAGTTCTGCATTATTAACAAGAAAAAGAAAAAGAAAGCAAATTACTTGGTCATGTTTCGTGCCAAGAAGTCCTTCCTACAGATTTCCCCCATTCCAGGAAAATGGTTGATTCTCTGGAAGAAAAAAAAAAGCAGAATATACACATTGAAACAGATACTCCTGATACAAAGCTGATACATCTTAAACCTGAAGATCAGTCAATAACCATAACTGCAAGATAATATTATTAAATATGTTCTGAAGCTTCTGACATTTAGTAAATAGTGTATTGACCAGAAACATGTACAGGTATTGCTCGCTAACCAACTTACTCATTTAGCAGCTATTCAAAGTGATTAAAATAAACAGCTTTACAACCAGTCCTCACATTTATGACCGTTGCAGCATATCAGTCTTTTGATCATGCTTTGGGTGCTTTGCAAGCAGCACACATTTACAACCGTCAGTGTCCCACCGTCATGTGATTGACATTCTTGTGCTTCACAACCATCTTCCAACAAGCAGTTAGAAAATGTGAAAGTAAAATTGCAAATACACTATCATGTGATGTCTTGCTTAATGACCAAATGGAAAGCGACATCATAAACCCACCATGGTCACACAATCTTCTACTTAGCAACTGCGGTGCTTAACTGCAAACTTGCCAGTCCAAATTGTGGTCGCTAAACGACAACTATCTGCACAGGCTTCTTAGCAATCTTACATGGAGGGTAATTAATATAATACAGTCTTTCTCTCTGTTTAGGAATTTGGTCCCAGATCACTGAAATCCTGAACAAATTATCAATTAGGAAAACAATGGCTCTTTGTTTCTTTTTTTAATACTATTTTATTGGTTTTCCAGTTTTACATTTAAGTATTTAACAAAGCAACGTGGTGGTGAGGTTAAACAATAATAAAATAGCAAAATCTTTAGTACAAATCTCAGGTTACACCATCAAATATTTCTTCTCTTTTTCCCTTAATATTTACTATCTCATATTCAAACTAGTACATTTCTAATTATATCAACTCAATGGAAACATCATTATTACATTTATCAATATTTTTTAGCTTGTACATATTTTTATTAATCTTTGTAAAACAATTCATATCCTGTTGTTAATTTTTACTTAATTTTTAATTTTTCATCAATATTCCAATTAACCTTTAATATTCATAATTTTCAAACTTTGGGTAACCAAGGTTTCCCTTATCTCACTTCATAAAAAATTGTAATATCCAAAATACACATTTTACCTATTTAAATATAATATTGTTCTATTTCCTAAAAATTTTCTATTTCCCACCATATTAAATCATCTACTTAATAATAAAATATCCCCTTTTAATAGATCAAAACCATTATATATATTGCCTGGGTTAGTCAATAAATCAAACATATTCCTGATAGTTAATTTTCATTTCCCTTTTAAATCTAATTTTTCAATGCAAATCCTTATTTTCCACTAATTTCCAACTATCTTGAATCTAACAGCCCAGATTCCCCTTATCTCATCATCTCCTTTTAACTCTCTAATTGAGAATATAAAATCCCCTCTAATAAATCAAAACCCCAATTTTCAACCTTATTCTAGCTTTCTTCCTTTGCCAACTAGGCTTCCACATCAGCGCTTTTAGATCATCAAATAAATCTCCCTCCATTTTTATATGTTATTTGAATCAAAGGAGACCATTTGATTGCCAGTTTTCTGTAAGAACTGGCCCATTTGTATTCATTAAACTCACCAGTCCCCCATAATTGCTCTAGTATATTTGTCTTCAATTCAATCTTCTTTCTGAAATTTCTTCTGGTTTGTATAGAAAGTCATTTCCATTTTCAATATTGTCACTTCCTTGTCTGGATTATCCATCAGCAGTATTTGTTGGTTAATTGAGTCCTCTATCTTAATATTTAGCTGTTCCACTTCTTCTGCTGTCTTCTGCATTGTTGATTCTTTGTTGTTGTTGTTAGCTGCGAAGTCGTGTCCGACCCATTGCGACCCTATGGACAACGTTCCTCCAGGCCTTCCTGTCCTCTACCATCTTCTGGAGTCCATTTAAGCTCACGCCTACTGCTTCAGTGACTCCATCTAGCCACCTCATTCTCTGTCGTCCCCTTCTTCTCTTGCCCTCCATCTTTCCCAGCATTAGGCTCTTCTCCAGTGAATCCTTCCTTCTCATCAGGTGGCCAAAGTATTTGAGTTTTAGCTTCAGGATCTGGCCTCCTAAAGAGCAGTCAGGGTTGATCTCCTCTAGGACTGACCGGTTTGATCGCCTTGCAGTCCAACGGACTCGCAGGAGTCTTCTCCAGCACCATAGTTCAAAGGCCTCAATTCTTTGGTGCTCAGCCTTTTTTATGGTCCAGCTTTCACTACCATACATTGCAACTGGGGTTGATTCTTTAGTTGCAATCTAAATTTGGCTTTGTGCATCTAAGCTGGTGTCTTGGTCTTTTATTTTAGGTCTCATTTTGTCACAAGCTGAAAGGATAGCTTCATGTATTGCTTTTAGCATGGAAAGGATTTTTTGCTGGTCTTTGTCCATCTCTTTCACATATTTGTAAACAGTCTTTCTAGTAGAAGTTGTTTCTTGAACAAAAGTCAGTAAGGGTTTACATTAACAGTTTAAGTACACCAATTACATAGCCCAGCTGTTCTCTTACAGTTGATTCTCTCACAAATAGTGCCAAGGTGAAAACAGTCTTATCTAGGACTGGGCTGTGAGCCAAGTTTCTCTTTAGGAAATAACAAATTCCCATACCAAGCTTCACCATAAGATGTCAGTGGCACCATTTAAAGTTTTTTAAATCTCAAATTTTTCTGGGTTCTTTTCCAATTTTATTTCTTTTTTGCAGATAACAAGAATTTCCAGTAAGAAAAGGACACTTTAGGGTCCCCAAGTTTCAACGGCATATAAATCCAATTCAATTAAAATTGTTCTTTTTATGCTTAATTACCCTGGGTAGTTAAGACACCGCTATTCTTAGAGGGTGGGATAGAAGTTCCCTTCCCTCTTTCCTCACAGGGGAGCAGTACTTCAAAAAGCTTTTACAGGAAAGTACTTAGGGTAGAGAAGATAAAATCTCACCCAGATTCACCCGCATTGCTTTCAGTATACTTGGTAGTAAGTTTGACTTTGGCTTTCAGCAGCTGAATGACGGGCCATATTGCGATCGCCGATCTTTTTCCCGTCGGTTTGAATAGCTGCCCCGGATCGAGTGGAAGAGCTGCCACCCTTCCGCAATCAAGCGGAGGTTCTCTCCTTCCTCATCGACCCTACAAGGCGACTTTCGACCCTTTCCAAGGTCCCCCAGCGGGATAAAACCAGACGCTGGAGACGGAGCTTGCCTCCATGCGTCTGCCAATGCCGCGATGGCAAACTGGAAGTCCACAATGGTTCTTTGTTTCTTACTATTTAAAAAAAATAATCAGATTTGGATACACTAATATATCAAGTGCTTTTGTTGAGCTATTTCACTGATACAACTGCCCCATTCAAACAGGAGGAACAAAAACTAGATAATGTAGCCAGTAAGTGTAACCCTGAAGAATCACTGGGTTACCTGAGGCCTTGTACAATATATATGAATACTTTATTTATTTATTTATGGAATTTATCTGCAAGTTCCCCTTCAATTCCCTCATCTAAGTCATTGATGAAAATATTGAAAAGTACTGGGTCTAAGTATGGTCATGACCTTGATCATACTTCTGACAAATGTATCTGTTGAAAATAGTTTGTTTCCAATTTTGAGCCAGGATTAATTGATCTGAACTATTAAGAGAAATCCTGGAGTTATAACAGTTTACTGATTTAATCAATGTCTCAGTGCATCCTGATTTTTACCTGGTAGTTCTGGAGATCTGCAATTTTTTCTTGCTGCACAGCACAGTCGCTCCAGATAAGGTTTGCGGTCTCATCCTCATCCCGAGTCTTGACAAATCCCATTTCTTCTATTGCTATCCGGACTACAAGACAGAAATAGATACATGACAATCAACATAAACAATTAGATTTCTGAATATCCAGACAGCTAACCTTAATTTTCCAGATGTGGATGTACAGCAGATAATATTAGCACACAGCATTACTATTAAAATTTCTCACATTATTTCAGCTCACAATAGGAATACAGGCAGTTCTCAAATTACAACCATTTGTTTAGCAACTGTTCAAAGTGACAACACTGGAAAAAAGTGGTTTACGACCGGTCTTTGCACTTATGACAGTCACAGCATCCTTAGTCATATGATCAAAATTCAGGAGTTTGGAAACTAGCATGTATTTATGAGGGTTGCAGCCATGCGATTGCCATTTGTGACCTTCATGGCTTCCAACAAGCAAAGTAAATGAAGATTTGCTTAACAACTGTATGATTTATGTAACAACTGCAGTGATTTGCTTAACTGTGGCAAAACAGTTGTAAAATTAGGCACGATTCACTTAAGAACTGTCTTGCTTAGCCACAGGCGTTCTGGTTACAATTTTGGTCGTAAATCAGGAAGTATCTGTATTCCACAAATCTAATATTCCCTACTGTAGAAATATAATAATTGTGTGTTACATTAGGAATAAAAAGTGATTTATAAAAGGAATCTTAAGACCTTTTAGCTTTCAAAATAAACTGCTAAAACCTCCAGTTGATTTTTTATTTGAATCAGTAGGAATGATTCAAATAACTCTTGACAAGAGTTCACTTTATAAATGTTTCTTAGCTGTTGCCTTTCTAACTAAATTTACATAATGAAAGTTACAAGATATTATTCATTCTCTTCTTGGTTAATTGCTCTGTATTAACAGGCAATATTTGTACTTTTCCTCATTGATGCCCACTGAAAAATCAGTCAAAATCTAAGTGATCACAGCTATAAGATAAGCAAAAGCAGTATGTTGGAAGAATAATAGATAATATTCAAGAACCCTGAATGGTTACCACTGAGGCTTAAAATGAAACAAAGAGAAAAAGAAAACCAAGGAATCCTGTCCCATTTTATATAAAAGTCTTCTAAATAATGAAGTACCTCATAATGATACTTTCACTCTAAGTGGTAATTATAGTAAGAATATGGCATTGACTGGACAGATTATAACAACACATCATAATCCTCCCAATTAAAAACAGATTTTCCCTGTTATGCTAAGCTCCAGTTTAGTAACAATGTGCTCTCTTTTGTAATTCATGTGTAAAATTAATGTGAAATTGAACGACCACACTGAACTTAATGCATTATAATATTGAAAAATATTAGCTGCTAGATGTGTATGGAGATGAAAAGCACCTTTAAGATTAGCTGCTAGAGCAATTTACCAGGACAATAAATACATTCTAATAAATATGCAACTTTCTAGCAGGATAGGTTTTTAATAAAAGAATACATATAGCTCAGGGTTGAACTGTGAAGTCCTTGGTATCTTTGTTCTTGGTTGTTTACTTGCAAATATTTCATTAACCCACCATGGTAACAGAAAGCAACAGCCTAATCAAGGAACTACCAAGGAGAAAACCGCACCCCCACTGGTATTGGGACAATAAGCTACTGTATATAAACCTGACACTCACCAGCACTGATGATATTGCCTAGTCAGGTAATGAAACATCTGCAAGCAAACAACCAAACTCAGAAAGCACCAAGCACTCCACAAAACAAGACTTTTTTTTAAGTAGTTACCACTCACTTATGATGGGATTTAAATGCCAAGATTAACTTTTAGGATGACATACATTAATCTATTGTTAAAATTTCTGAATGTGTCACTGTATTTTATAACGGAGGCATACATGTGATCACAGTTTGAATGAAAGTCCAGGCAAGCATCTCTGACCTTTCTCAAGGAATAAAAGAAAAATATATTAACACCCTGATATGTAATATTTTGAGCGTAAAGCTTTTTTGGCTATGCAACTTTCTTTTTCTCCATCCACCTTTATTTTACCATGGGGTTAAATGTAAATTAAGTAGAATATGTAGCACGCTACCAATTTCATATTTTGTGCCAGCAATATTCGCAGTAATGGTCGCATGTTTTTTCTTCTCTCTGACTTTTCTCCTTATTGAGTTTTGGAAGGATAGGCCTGAACTCAAAGTCAAAGAAGTGGTTCCTTGGTTATCTGTTTTTTAAAAAAAGGATATAGTAAGTCATCACCATACTCTCTTTCCAGCAAATACAGAGTATATACAGAAAATCATTTTATCACATATCTTGAAAACATAGCAAAGCTAAACAAGCAGTTACAAAACTTTTGAAATACCAATTATAAAAATTTCAATTTAAAGTGACCATGTATTCACCACTCAAGTAATTTACAATCTTCTCAACCCCAGAAAAACCACCATGTGATATTTTTTGCAGTGTAAATGTACAATCCTGCCTAAACGTATAATGCGGTATGTTTCAGATTTCATTCAAGAATGTTATTTTAAAATGACGGGAGGTACAAAAGCAACTTTTGCTTGCAACTCATTAGAACAGAGGTCCCCAACCTTTGGGTTTTTCCACGGACCGGAGAGTGCGTGGTTTTGTGTGCTGCCTGCATGCCATGGATGGGGCTTTGCTTGTTTGTGCGGACTGGTTGCTGGCATGCCAAGGACTGGTACTGGTCCACGGACCAGGTGTTGGGGACCCTTGCATTAAAACATCACCTCTTCCTTGGATTTTTACTGCAACTAAATGAACAGGCAAGCAGATGCAGTTGTTTTAATGAACCAGTCAAGTTCTTTGTGTCCAAAGCAGTTGTTTTATAGAGAATATCAATACTGCATGGCCCCAATATAGAAGTAGCTTGATAGTACTTAAAACCCTCTTCTGTACCCCCCAAATTCCCTGTGTCTTTTTAAAAAATACAGAGAAGCAGCACAGCCCATAATGGAATTATACCTGGAGGTCCATTATCTAATCATGCATGTAGTATTGCCAGAACTGAATAGAATACACACAGTATCTGAACTGCCCATAAGTTGCTTGTTAAACCCAAAGTATAAGGTTTCTCTAATAAAGTAGCTTACCTCCCTCATTTGGCAAGGATGGCATTATCTCTGGGATGCTGTAATTGAAGAGCTACACACAGTCAAGGAATTTTTAAGAGGCTTTCCAAGCCAATCTTCTTTTTATACCATTTCAGTTCAAGACTGCAGCAAAATACAGATTATTTTTTTAAAAAAAAACACAGGTGCCTGTATTTAAATAGGAAAAGGTACCAATTACAAAGCATTCCTTGCAGACCAGTTTTTAGCATTCAGATTTTCAGAAAAATTCTTTGAAATACATCTTAAAATTTGATGAAGGGGCAGGTGAAGAATAAATTTTTTAGTTTATTTATCTCATTTGCAGTAAACCCCGACACAATCTTAGACAGAGACTCTAATTGGAGGAAGAGAACTTTTGAATTTAAGCCAAAGGCATTTAGATTTCCTTATGATATTATTTATTAGGCAGAAAAGATAAAACCACTATATTGTCTGTTATCTTAGACCCAAATTATTTTAATAATTTAAAATAATATGTAAATATATCATGGTTGTCTTTAAGGCTAAAGAAAAAAAACTCTATCCATGTAAGGGGGGAATCAGAAAAACCATATGAAACGAAATTGCACATATCAAGTTACAAACCTACAATTACAGTAGTTCCTTAATCTTTCACAAAGGAAATCCACCACCAGATGCACACTTAGAAACTCAAGCATTGTATTCTCCACCCTATTCTGATGTTTGTTTTGAAGCAACGTCCAACCTTTTGTTCTCTAAGTTAGTCACTGCAAGTTGGTATTTATCTAAAATTATATAGGCTAAGCACATATTTTAACAATAACACGGAACAGCCATATTTGTCAATTTTCAAAGGAACCTATGCAGTTTAAAAAAGGAGGTGCAATTTCCCACCACAGCATTTTAGGATGACAGTCAACCTCAGACAGAATAATAACCTTTTATTCAAAGGTGTACAAAAGCCAAAATAAGTGCTTTCATTTGTACACCTTGACTTAATTAACTCACACTGACCAGCGTGGACTGGAAATCATCTTTACTATCTCCTCTACCTCTTTTCAATTAAACAGTAGTGACCAATTAGAAGGACAGGGCATGGAAGAATTGGGGTCTGGGATAGAAAAAATAAAAACTTGGAGGAACAATCATAACACCATTTCTTTAACACCATTGGAGCTTCGAGAAGTCACTGAATGGATGGTTACAAGTTGAGGACCATCTGCAGATAAGGGATAAAGGATAGGGCTGAAGAGATATTCATTTGTAACTTGATGTGGGGGTGAAGAGTAATTAAATTTATCTACACTTGTAATGAGGGTTAGAAGTCACTTCTTTAAATAATTTTATTTTTCTTTATCATATTCTTTTTTTCTTTTTCTTTTTTTCACTTTTTAACCTTTCTTGCTATTCTTTTTGCTTTAGGTTTAGCTTGCGTGAGGGTTTTTTTAATACTGTAATCAAAATCCTTAATTTAAAAAATGCATCAAAGAGAAAGAAACATACATGATCTTCAGGCTGCTCTCTCCCTACTCACACTATTTCTTGGTGCATCACGACTAAATTGGCCTGAGTATCTTAATCCATCATGCATATCCCAGATCAGAAAGTGTGGCTACTAGGACGGAAACAAACTCTAAGCAGAATTAAAATCAAGTTTCAAAGAATCCACATACTTGCTTATACTAATTTAGAAGAGGTATATAACAGTCAAAAAAGCAAAAGATTTATACAATCTGAAGAGAAACCAGAATAGGAATACTAAAAAGTTAAATCCTTAGGACAGACATGTCAAACACAAGGCCCGGGGCCCAGATCCGGCCCGCGAAGTGGTTTCATGCGGCCCGTGAAGCCATCCTGGAAACAGTGAGGGAATGGCCCCCACTGCCTTGGCCCTGGCCCAGAGACCCTCCTTCTGCCAGAGACCCTCAGATCTGTCCCACTCCTGCCCAGGCCCCCAGAGGCACCCTTGATGCGAACAATGTAGAGCTGGCCATGCCCACCTAGTAGGCCATACGCACTCTAGCCACGCCCACCCAGTGGGCCACGCCCACCCTGGCCATACCCACCCGGCCCCCTAAGGGCAACCACAATGCTGATGCGGCCCTCAATGAAATTGAGTTTGACACCCCTGCCTTAGGAGATGGGGGGAAAAACTATACTCAAGATATAAAGGATGTTAGAGATGATCTAGCAAATTTTTAGAAAATTACAAATTCTGTCAATCAGCAAATGCCACATTATCTCTTCCTTTGGGAAGAAAAATTGGACAGGGTTCATAAAAGAGCCTTGGTGGAGCAGTGGGCTAATGCCTCCTTAAGTAACACCAGCTGCCTGCAATTAGTGCAGGTTCGCGTCCCACCAGGCTCAAGGTTGACTCAGCCTTCCATCCTTCCGAGGTAGGTAAAATGAGGACCCAGATTGTTGGGGGCAATTAAGCTGACTTTGTAATAATGCCGCTGGGGGTGTGTGTGAAAGCCCTAATAAGCAGGCATATACATAGAATGAAGGCTACTGCTAAGCTTGTAAGCCGCCCTGAGTCTTCGGAGAAGGGTGGGATATAAATGGAATTAAAATAAAAAAATAAATAAAATAAACAATACCCTTTCAAACATGTACAAAATTAGGTGTACTTGGAATATATTTGTAGTTAAAGGGGGGTTTTGTTTTTTCAAAGTCTTTATTTATTGTAGGGGGATTCTTTTTTCTTCATGTGCAATGAGTTGCTCGTTTTTATTTTATACGTGTTTCTTTGAAAATTTTGAAGGAAAAAACCAAGTTGGGAGGCAATGTCCCAAAATGCTTGCTTCCCTCACACATAAAAAATAGTCTAATTATATCCTGTATGCCTTTGAAAAAACCTAATCTTTTCCCTCTAATTCGGCTTCCCTGACTTCCCCCTTCTGATTTTCTACTCCTTTGCAATTGTTCCAAGCCAGAAAGGACCATTTGTCTTCTCGTACCATTTAAAAATGCAGAAGGGAATCGAAACGCGAAGCCTAGAAAAAAGCAGCCCCCAAACCAGATTCTTCCTCCTACCCACAGACAGTATGAGCAGCTGCTCTTTCCACTCAGGGTGCAAGAGCTGTTTTGTGCTCAACTGGACATTTCTTGTGTTGCTTGGTGGTTGCTGAGGGAGGCAGTCCCAGATTCAAGTAAACAAATGATGAAATTGCTGAATCACTTTGCTTCTTACTTCCTCCTTAAGCATGAGTTACAGGCAAGGGTGGTACTGGAGTCCTGTTTAGTGACCACAACTGGGACTAGCAGCTCAGTCGTTAAAACAAAGCATTCACTTACTTCAGCTTTCTGTTGTTTACAGACCTGTGAAGGTCTTAAATGTGAGGACTAGTTACATTTTTGTCACTGCGGGGACTATGTATGGTCACTAAATGAGGTAGTCATTTAAATGAAGACTACCTGCACTAGGGATTCTGTGGGCTTTTACTCCTATCAGCTATGAACAAAAATACCCGGCCAGTGAAAGGAAGCTCAGCACTAGGCAGGCCTAAGTTACAAGCTAGTCCATTGAAAAGCTTTGGAGACAGTGGGTTGAAAGGAGTGGGAGATGTGGCACATCAGTTCACACGACCAGGACAATGACTGGGTTAGCAATAAGTGTAATCTATGAGAAGCAGCTGCTGTCTCGTGATAGGGTGTGTGTTGTGATTCAGGGTCAGCCTGTGGGTTCGGCAGTTGGGTCGGACGACTCAGAGGAGGAGGGGGGGTGTTGAAGAGCTTGCTGAGGGGGTTGAAGATCTTGCTGATGAGAGCCCTCAGCCAGGCCCCTCCCACCTGGTCACGAGGGAGACCCAGCTGTGTGAGCCTGACAGCGTGGATGAAGATGACCCACAGCTGGCCCTGTTCAAGGACGCCCAACGCAGGAGCCAGTCAATCAGGAGTAAACAGAGGAAGGCAATGGGGCACCTCAGAAGGAGGCAGAGAGAAGCCACGCCCTGAACTGTATAAAAGGGGAATGCGTGGGAGGGCTGTTTTGCTGAAGGCAACCGCTTGATTAGTTCCTGTTTCATAGCTCCTGTTTCATGGTTGGTGTCTTGTTTTGCTCTGTTTTATGTTAATAAATTTGGCAGGCTTAATTCCAGCCTCTTGCCGTTTGTAAAGGGGTTGTCCCTGCCTTTTCTGCAGGGCCGGTAGCAGGCTGGTACAGAACAGTGTGAAAGCTGCACAAGTTCCTTCTTTTTTTGTTTACTGGCTAGCTGCTGAGAAGACAAGAGTCAAACTGCCCTATCCCTGCCTGAGGGGCATCTATGGAGAGTGTCAGCGCTGCTAACATCGAATGTTATTGCTTGACAAGAGATTTAGTTTAAGGGAGGGAGGGGGGACGAGTAGGATTGCACCTTTGAAGGCCATCTCTAACTAGAGAAGATAAGACCTTGGCAGGTTTTCTAATGGAAGGGAAACTGATTCTTTAAATTAATTGGAGAATATGATTAATGACAAAATTAGAAAGGTGGAGAATTGTGTTTTAGTATATTGTGCAAGGGGTGGAGATTTCAGATTCCAGCTTCCTTCGAGCAAGCATTTGCCGGTGTATTAGGCTAATGAAGGACTTTTAAGGTAAACAATGCCTCAGAGTCACTTGAAAAGCCCATACGTCGGAAACTTGGCAGAGAGTATGTGTGAAAAAAATGTCAAGATGGTGGCCCTGACTACAGAATGTACCCCACCTAAAAAGCTGAGCTTTGATCGCCCGATTGTGACTGCCATCTGTACTTTTTCACATACAACGAGAGACACACACACTGTTCTGCAGTCACCCCTGGAAGGGAATGAATCCCATAGACCATGCTGGCTAGAATATTCTGGAAATTGAAGGCCACACATCTTAAAATTGCTCAGGTTGGAAAAACACTGCCACAAACCAAATGAAACACATGATCAGGGCACAAAGACAAATTCTAATTGTCATCAAAGTGGCAAGAAGGCTTCTTGGGAGTGAAGTGACAGCTGCTGCTAGACCTAAAAAGCAAAGGGAGGGTTGCAATAAGAGCCCCTCAGGATTGCAACAATTGGCTTGCTAGTGGCTTGATATCCTCTTTATATAGTTTCAAAAAACCTAACAGAACCACAGTGAAGCAACTGAGGTTGCTTCAGATGAACGATAAAAACAGCTTTCTTTTTTGTGTAACAAGCCAGGTTCTCCACTTGCAAAGAAGTACCTTCACTCTTGCATGATCCTCAGGGGTGATCTGAACATAACCTGGTTGCCTTGATATTGTTAAGGATTATACCACCACAGAATAGGCATTCCAAGCAATGAAATGATTAAGAATTTTCTGACGAACCCCATGCCAGAGAACGGGCTTAATGCCTTGGCAATACATCGTAAAATCAATGACTAAGGAAAAAACCTGACTTTAGTTGTAGAAAATTAACCTGTTGGCCAGACAAAAGAAATAAGAAGCCATCTTCCTATATAAAAAGTGAACATGAAAGTTAATTGGAGGATTCCAATGTTTATGTGGGGATATTTTTTATGTTTACTTAGAAAACAAAGTTATTAAAATATATGGCTTAAATATCTTTCGAGATTTGCAAGAGAGAGGATAGATATAAAAACTGAAAATATTTGCCACCCCCACCATTTCCCTAGCTTCACCTACCTACACTTTGTCACCCTGCTCTCTGACTCCGAAGCCCTATTAAGCACCAGCTGTCAGCAACTACTATATTTTCCCAGTTCGGAGATAGCTGGATGCTAATTAACACAGGCACTATTGGTTGAGGTTCAAATGAGATGGGAACAGAAAGGAGTGGTAAAAAAGATGGAGAAATGGATCACAAGACATATATTTTCATTTACTTACAGGGCCAAATGTCCTACAAGGAAGAGAAGCAGCAGCGAAGGCTGAAGAATTACCCTTCTTCGGTGCTTACCAAGCCCATCAGAGCCAGCTATCCTGTAAGAAAGAGTAGTACAACTCAATACACTGGGAATGGGGAAATTCCATCAGAACTGGGGGCCATGTTTTTTTTCCTCTTTTTCTTCTGCATTTTTCACTCCCAACCAAATAGACCAGATCAGGTAATCCACTCCAAAGAAAGATTGAGAGGACACTTTATTGAGATTGGGTGTATTAACAGAACCTTACAAATCTGTGTTATATTTCCCTTTTTATAACCCAGTGAATCAGTGGGACATCTGTCTGAGCCATTTCTAAAGATTTCTTGTTTCCCAGGACTTAATCAATGTTAGCCCCCTTTGGGGAAGGTGAAAAGAGTATTAAATATGTTAACCACCTTGAATTATTTATAACAATAATAAAGAATGTGTGTGTGTGTGTGCGTGCGTGCGTGTAGTTGCAGTTGAAAAAGAAACTACAGCCTATTTTTTATAAAATACTGTATATACACAATCTTTGTGTTATCGCATTCTCTTTTCTCTGTACCCAAGCAGTTATAGATAAACAAGACCAGAAAATGTAAGCAGGGTTGCATGTTACTAGATAAGCAAAACTACTGATCTCTGAGTGATGGTCTCTTCAACCATGAGCAGATCCAAAAGAAAGTCCTGGGGCACACACAGTATGAAGATCAACTGGGTAGAGATTTCAATAATGCATTTTTCATATATTTCTAAAATAATGGCTGGTAATTACCATGCCTTCATACAGTATTCAATATAAATCAGAAAAGGCAGGCACAGCCACACTTCTCTGTGCATTAATGATTCACCGGTGGAGATGGTTACTAGCATCAAATTCCTGGGTGTGCAGTTAACAAGTAGGCTGGTTTGGTCACTCAACAGCGAGACACTGGTGAAGCAGGCACAGCAGCACCTGCATTTTCTGTGTCGCATGAGAAAAACACATCTTCCTTTCCCTGTCCTGACCACTGAGGGACGATCGAGAGCATCCTGTCATACAGCATCACAGTCTGGTTTAGAAGCATCACTGCTTCAGAGGTACAGAGAGTGGTGAGGATGGCTGAAAAGATCATTGGCAGTTCCCTCCTTCCCATTCAGGACATAGCACATAAACGTTGCTTGAGCAGGGTCCGCAAAATTGTCTGGGACACTACACACCCTCTTCACGACCTGTTTTCTTTGTTACCTTCTGAGAGGAGGCTTCGTGGTATCCAAAGCAGAACATCCAGATTCAGTCACAGTTTTGTTCCACACAGTATTAACCTTGTGAACTCTAAAACTTCCTCCTTCCGTTATGTATGCAAGATGGACAATGAATAATATTTATATGTTATGTTGTATATAGTATGTTTAAATGTGTGTTATGTATGTGTACGCTTTGAGAGCAAGCAACTAAATTTCATTTTTAATGTGTGCCATTGTGCCCACAGTAAAAAATGACAATAAAGGTTATTATCATCATCATCATCAACCAATCTACTAAATCTTAGAATGTTGACCTGGTTTTTTTCAACAAAGGCTTGCATGCTTTTAATTACCATTAGCGGAATGTGCAAAAGATGTAAGTATTGTGGTTGGCACACTTGCAGTAGTCATATTGATCAAATAACATCAACAACAAAAGTACGTAACTACTGACTAGCAACTTTCTTTGTCCTTGGAAACAGGTAATAAACCAATAAGACTAATACGGGTGAAACCAAACAAGATCTTAGAGGCTATTAATAAAACAATTATGAAATCGGGTGCCATATTTTTTTTCTAGAATGCTGCTTTGGATCGAGTTCTAGAGAAACTGAAGTTCTATCATTCCCCTGGTGAGGTGAGCTGGGTTGAGATGACTGGTCAAAATTACCCAGCAATTTTTCATAGGTCTAAGGGAGATGTAGTTGAAGCTTCACACGACATACAGACCACATTTGCTAGAAGTACCAAGAATTGTGACCTGATAATGAGGAGCACCCTCAGTATTACTTTGCTAAACTGCAGCCAGCAGGACTAAAGAAACCATGAATGTTCTGTAATTTGCTAGTGTAAGGTGTAAACTAGAAATTATAACTTATTTCTTTAACTGCAAATCAGCTCAAAAGTTGTATTCTGTTCTTGAGACCCTAGAATCTTGAGTCGTGTTATGGTAAACAATCCATTAAAAAGCTTATTTAGACATTTCCCATAATCCCAGCATTTAGTTAAGTATTACTGTAATTACGTTTGTCATGATACATCTCAGGAAGAGACTTTTCTTTCTTTCTCTATTTATAGTAACATATGCTTCTGGAAAGAGCATCAATAAACACTATTTGCTTTTTAAAAATACAAGTAAATCTTAATCTCCATTCTTCATTAGTTTATGATGATATCCTAGTCTGTTTGCAACTAAGTTGCTTTGAAAATGTTCTTTCTCTCTTTCCAAAGCATCTTAGTTGTAAGTGATATACTATTCAGAGCATCACTAAGATGAAAATTGTATTAAATTTTATTGAGTGTTTTCTCAATATACTCATATACTCATTCTGAATATAATTCATGTTGAAAGCCACATGAACATAGAAATAGGACAGGATTTAAATTAAACAGAGTTGTAGGACAAGTATTAACTGTCCTTAAATCCATTTCAAGGTCTGGAACAAACAAGACATCACAGTTGTTTTGCCGAAATTGCTGAACTTCAGAAAGATGGTGTAGGATGAAAATGAAGAAAAGCAACCGTAGACAAAGCCTACCACCAGATGGAGGGCTCTTACCATTATTGTTCAAGAACCACCATGGAGCTATTCCATCTTTACCTCTTTAAAATAAGTTTCAATGGGCAAATGATAAGACTTCTGAAAAAATGCACAAGTTTACAAACACAGAAGAATGGAAGCTAGACCCTTCCCTTGATTAAATTCAGGAAATAAAGCAGGCTAGTTGCATGATCAAAGCCTGACAAATAAACAAAGGGGGGGAATTGATCAATTATTAACTTCAGTTCATTTTCATACCAACATGATCTTCAGCAATCAACAGTAGAGACAGGAATAATGACATAGATCTGTGTCAACAAGACGCTCTAACAAAATCACACTGCTGTAGGGATAGATCCATTCATGAATCTGATTCCATTATAGGCAATCAATTATATGGACTTCTTCTTTTCTTATTTAAGCATCAGAATCAATTAGTAAATGAAATAAGGGGGGGGAAAGTACTAACACAGGAGAAGCATCCCTTACCCCACACCTTTAAGAAGTTTCTTAAGTGCAAAAAGTCAAATTCACCATCAGAGCAAGCTCAGAGCAAGGAACAAGAAACAACAGACTGACTTAAACAAAAAATCAGCCTTTTGCTTTGAACCTATTTTATAATGGTAAATAAAAACATTTAGCTTCTGACAAAGTCTTCAATTAAAATATGGTGGACTTAAGAAATTACACTTGGAATAGGTACACCATAGAAGTTTTCTCAGCTATTTTCAGCTGCTTTTTCTTGCTATCTCCCCTGAGGAACACATGCTGTTTTTCTAATTGGGGGAAGATACCTGTTATGTACATGATGATTTACAAAAAAAAGTATCCTTCTCAAGGGCTTAGAATCAAATAGAAGTATACATGAAAACAACAAAGAAAGGGAATGAGAAAAATAGAAAAGAATGCACAGTTAATATCAAGGTTAAAGAAAAACAAGGAAGAATATACAATTCTTTCAAGTGAGTACAGTCTGGTTTAAATGTATAATTGGAACTGTACATACTGAGCAGTTTCCTCTCTCAAGCATTTTATATATTAAACAATTAAAAGAATTACCAGTCCTTAAATAGAAACATCAAAGCAAGATTTTTTCTCTCTCTTCAGCTCAACCCTCAGAAGTCCTTGACTTACGACAGCTGAGCACAAAATTTATGTTGTTAAGTGAGACATTTGTTAAGTGAGTTTTGCCCCATTTTATGACTTTTAATTCCACAATTGTTGAGCAAAACGCTGCAGTTCTTAAGTTAGTAACATGGTTGTTAAGTGAATCTAGCTTCCCCATTGACTTTGCTTGTCAGAAGGTCGCCAAAAGCTGATCACATCACCCCAGGACACTGCAGCTATCATAAATATGAACCAGTTGCCAAGCGTCTGAATTTTAATCATGTGACCAAGGGGATGCTGCAACGGTTGTGTGAAAAAAGGTTGTAAGTCATTTTTGTTGTATCTTTGGTCACTAATTGAACTGTTGTTAAGTCAAAGACTACCTTTATTCACAACTATTTCAATCCACATATTACACAGATATACAGGTAGTCCTCGACTTACAATCAATTTGTTCAGCGATCACTCAAGGTTACAATGCACTAAAAAGTGACTTATGACCATTTTTCCATTTATGACTGTTGCAGCATCTCCGTGGTCACATGATCAAAATTCAGTCGCTTGTCAACTGGCAAGCATTTATGACAGCTGCAATGTTTCCGGGTAATGTGATCACGTTATATGATCTTCTCACAAAGTCAATGGGGAAGCCAGATTCACTTAACAACCCTAATGCTAACTTAACAACTGGACTGATTCACTTAGCAACTATGGCAAGCAAGGTTGTAAAATGGGACAAAACTCACTTAACAACTGTTTGACTTAGCAACAGACATTTTGAGCTCAAGGACTACCTGTAAATCTGTGTATTTTCAGATATTGCTGACAACAACTGACAATACCTCCTTCTGCTAAACATAAGACACTATGCTGAATTTCAGAAACATTTGGGAGACTAGAGATTCTATACCTCTACCAAGTATGTGCTTTCAAAGACAAATGATGATCAGGGAGACATGAAAAATATCAAGGGAGAGATGACTAGAAAGACATGGAATCAACTTCAACACAATCTGCTTCATTATTTGTTCAGAAAAATCACTATTAGCCTTGTTGCTTGTTTCTTTTTAATCTTCTGTTCATAGCTATTGTAAGGATGAACAAAACAAATAGTTCAGAAATTACATGCTGTATAAAGATCAACTAAGCAATTATTTTGTCCTTTCAAAGCACATTATCTGAATTCAGCATGTTTCAAAACTAAGAACTAAGAATAATAGATCTAGGCTGCAAAAATCCACACAATCCTTATTTTGTAGCAAGCAGATACAGATACAATTGAATGTTGACAGTCCAGATGTGGTATCCCTATTATAAATTCAATCCCAACATATTAAGGACCGTACAGTAAATGTCAGAAAATAAAGATTATCTGCCTGCTTGCCTAAGAAGCTGAATACAGCTCAGAAGCAGCAGTTTTTGAGCAAAAGGAAAAAAGGATATTCATACTTCATTTAAGTATTCAATCTAGTACATTTTCTCTAAATGTAATGCTCCATAAGCCTTCTGAAAATAACTTCATTTCACAGTGCTTTTAAAATAGCACATCTCTGCCCTAAATTTCCCACCTCTTAAAATAACACCCTGCTACATAATCAGCTGACACTCCTCCACTCACAATGTAGAAGTCATTTGCTGATAATTAACTCATTTGTCCTCTAAAGAATTATCTCACCTGCTTCAACACACCTAAAGGAACTCAGAAAGGGAGGGCATTTTAACAACATTCTTATCTATAGAGTTTTGCACATCTAATTATACATCTACTTCACATTTGCACAGAATTTCTCATCCATTATCTAATTGTAACGAAGGAGGGATGCAATAGATTCAAGAACTGAAAGGATCTCCTAAAGAACTCAAGATCTGTTTTCTCTTGTCCTTGAATGCAGGCCATAGAAACATGGGCAAGTTACAGGAAAGTAGATCTGATTGAATAGTAGACATAATTTCCTAACAAAAATAGAAGTTTAATATTGGAATAAATTACTTAGAGAAGTGATAGACTCACCTATACTGAATGTATTTGTAGAGGGTTGATAGCCCCTCTAGTTTCATTTGGCTTCCTGTCCTGAGCCCAGGATTAGAGCAGATGGGTCCCTTCCAACTCTATGATTCTCATAAGAATCATCTTTAAGATGAATCCATTTATTCAGAGAAAGATTTATACAGAGACAGATTTTTATCAACAAAAGACAGTCTTTTATATATGATTCTTTTTATTCTTTCAGGTTCAATACCTCTGAGGCATGTATTTATCCTACATCATTTTCAGAGTTTTGCATATGATTTGTCTATCAAACAGAAGAGAAAGTGTACAATCAATGAAATCTATCTGTCACATCAAGACATTTTTATAGATCTAAATATTTTGTTAACTTTCCATTACACAGATGCCCATGTCAGAATGAAGCTTTCCATTTTATATTCTAAACTACTGCACTGAAGCTGAATTCCTTCACACCGATCTGATATCCTCTCTCTTAGATTACAGAATCAAACCAAATTCATCAATCATATTATCACATCCAGGCCTAAATGCACTTCATATGGGCTCCCATTCCTGTAATCAGTGTCAAGTGACTTGCAGAATGACAGGGAATGTATCCTTCTTTTCATTTCATATAAATAGTTATTTCATTATTCCAACAATATCTTGGAGATGAGTTGGAACCAAAAGCTCTTGAAAACAGGAAACAAAAACAGAAGTCAGAAGCCCTAAGAGCAGTTAGAAAAGCAGACCACGGCAACATGCCAGAAGTGACCCCTGCCCCCTCTAGAGTTTGAAGGTCCAATTTTTCACTAAAAGTCTTGAGATCCTCTTTGGTATGGCCAACCAAAGGGAAGGCTTTTGTATTTCATCTCCTTTTTGCCCACCTGCTTTGCAAGGAACAGATGCTGAATCACTAACAGCGGCAGCTGCTGCCTCCACCATCCTCCCATCCTCACATGACACACTCCCTCCCCAGTGGTGCAGCATCAATTTCACCCCAGCACCTTGTGTGTGTGTTTGTTTGTGTGTGTGTGTGTGTGTGTGTGTGTGAGAGAGAGAGAGAGAGAGAGAAGCAAGAAAGCTGCCAAAGCATCTCTCTGCTTTACTCTAGTTAGAATAAGGTGCACTGGATAGCTGCCCCCACCCACCTACCCACCCACCCTCTCAGGTTGGAGACAAGAAGATGGGAAAATCACGTCCAGAAATTACCTGCAAGCAGCAAGTAGCGCCCCCCCATCCAAGGCTGTGGCTTTTTGCGGGATGGTGATGTTCCAACCGGCTTCTCTCAGCTGCAGGATGTCGACAGCCCGGTCCAACTGAACGACCCTCTTCCGCGGATCGCCTTCCAACCCGTCCTTCTCCAGCAGCACTTTCTGCTCTAGAGCTCGCCAGAGGCCACCAAAATACTGAAACCGGAGGGCGCTGCAGCAAAGCTGAGAGGCCGGAGCAATCCACTCACAATCTGAAAGAGGGAGGGCAAGCTAACTGCACGACGAAAGCAGTTACGAGTCAAGGCTTTGGGGCTTTCACAGGGTCAGCGGGGTAACAGCAAATGAGAGGTGTCCCCCTGGAGTAGTGTGCCCTGCTGTGCCTGGCAAGAACGGCCTAAAGAGGCTTCGCTTCTTACCGCGTCCCCCTCTTCTGTTGGGCAAGTGGAACACCCCGCCTCGGCTCGGCTCCCTCGAACGACTTTAGCGGGGGACGAAGCAAATCGGTTGAGTGCGGTAACGGGAGAGATGGCTGGCAAGGGCGAGAGACCGGACCTCCTCGGTCAAAGTTGCCGTCGGGATAGCCACGTCTAGATTTAACGTGGTCCTGCTGCCTGATCCCCAGGCAGATTCTGTCGTGAATAGATCCCATCGAGTTTAATGGGACTGACGGCTAAGCAAAGAGCTTGCAGCTCTAACCCGTTTCCCGCCTTCTCTCGACTGTGTAATCCCGCACGCTCCTATGCGAAGGACGACGGTCCTCTTTTCCTCGCAAACTAGGTTAGATTTCATAGACGATGTTCCTCACTTGTGGCTGTTGAAAAGGACCAGGAGCCGAGAGGTTACGCAAACGTGTGCCTTCCCTGTTGTAAATGTGGTAGTCCTTGACTTACGACCAAAAGTGAGCTCACAATTTCTGCTTTAGTTAAGTGAGACATGGGTTAAACGGGTTTTGCCCCGCCTCGGTTGTCATGTGAATCACTGCAGTTGATAAGTTAATAACCTGGTTAAGTGAATCTAGCTTCCCTGCTTGTCAGAAGGTTGCAAAAGGGAATCACGTGACCTCAGGATGCAGCAACGGTCGTAAATATGAACCATTTGCCAAGCAACTGAATTTTGATCACATGATCATGGGGATGCTGCAAAGCTCATAAGTGTGAAAAACGGTCATAAGTCACTTTTTTCAGTGCCCATGTAACTTCGAACGGTCTCTAAATCAACTGTTGTAAGTTGAATATTACCCGTAGCATATTTCCTTCTCTTTATAAGTCCTTTATTTTTAATAAGAGTGGAGTACATTAAAAACAAAATCAGTTAACAAGTAAAGAGATCAGATTTTTTTTCCTTATTTATCACCATCCAAGTTGATATTTTTTAATCACGCAGGGGGGCAACAGTGAGGAAGCATAAGCTCAGAGTATACTCACAGTTAAATTGGCCTCTGCCTATAATCTTTCCTGCAGTATAACATGAAGTCAAACATTTGCTACCTAAATTCCCCCCATCAGCTGTTAATGCTGTTAAAATGAAAGTGCTATTAATTAAAGTGATACTATCAAAAATGTATGTTTTCTAAGTAAATTAAGAGGGAACTTTGGGCAGTGGATAAGGCATCCAATTAAGGCATCCAGAAGACCATCAGAGCTAGTCCTTCTTCAGATACAAGCCAGCTGGGCAACTTCAGGCCTTGGAAGAAAAAAGTGGCAAGTCCTTTCCAAAAATCTTGCCAGGAAGTTGCATGGACTTTTCTAGGTAGTCATCAGGAATCAAGAATGACTCAAAGGTACAAATGTATGTAAGCATATATAATACTTTATAAAACTAAGTAGCAAATGTTATACTATTTTATCATAAAAAAACTGCAGCTTACAATAAGCACCTAATCTTAGTGTATGTATAAGTATGTATAATAGGAAAAAATAAAATACTGCATAAAACTACTAAAAATCAAAATAACCCCGCACTAAATCTAAATTGGAAAAACAATCAAGATAACAAAGTAAAATACCTAAATAAAAAATATCTAAGTATTTTTAAATATGTATTCAGTAAATAAAGATCTAAACCCAGACCATATGAGATAAGATAAGATAAGATAATCTTTATTGTCATTTTTTACTGTTGGCACAATGGCGCACATCAAAAATGAAATTAGTTGCCCGTTCTCAAAGTGATACACATACATGACACAATCATATTCTCTGGTCTTGACTCATCATTGATACAAAACCCCCTATATTTATTTATTAAACAGGTTTATATAGCTGCCCCCACACACAGCGAGTCCTCTGGGACAGACGTGATGAAGAAGCATGTTCCTAATTATTATACAACATATAACACTGAATAATTGCTATTGACATTACTGTATTAAAAAATCAGTAAGTATAATTCAATCTTAATGTTGCCTTGGTAATTTTAAGTGAAAAATTAGAGCCCGTAACTCTCCAGATTTTATGAAATACATCCCTTGCAATCGGCAAGAAGGAGGACCCATATGCACTTAATGAATTATTCAGAATGGAAATCTCTAGTGAATTTTCCCTCTAATAATAAAGCCTTCTTTACTGGAGAGATACTCTATAGCTCCACCGTTTTGTTAATTCATAATCTTGTGCTAAAAATATTGAAAAATGAATTGAAAATGATTCCCAGCTGTGTGAAAACATTTCCTTTATTGTCTGATATGTTCTCCTGTAGTTGTATTTATTCATTTTCCATCCTACATACCTCAATATATATTTTGTTTTTCACAGTTTAAAAACAGTATTGAATTAAAGCAAGCTCAGGGGCCACTGAGGAGGCCCTTTGGTTTATGGCATATATCTACATGCCCAAGCAGTGGTATGTTTTGTCGTATGACTGACATTTTTACATAGCTAATGATTACCCCCCCTCTCTCTCTCCACATACACATGTGGAAAAATTATCAATATGATTATAAAAAACTAAGGATTTTTCTTGAATCTCAGCCCATTCATGGCTCTGTCTCTTGCTTCCTATAAATAATCTATCAATAGTAAAGTACTTAATATTCATATAAAAGCAAAGGCAACACAACGAGAAAAAGAAACCCATTTTATGCCAGTAGCTGAGTGTGCTTTGTAACGTACATGTGTCTTTGAGTCAGTTTTTTATTCTTGGCTATTGCCAAGTCTGAAATTTTCTTGGCATGATTTTTTCCAGAAGTCGTTTTCCACTCACTGCCTGCTTCCTAGGGTTCAAAGAGAGTGATTGGCCAAAAATCACCCACCTGGCTTTTGTATCTAATGTAGAACTAAAATTCACAATCTCCTAGTTTCTAACCTGATGTGTTAACCACTGCATAAAGTGGCTCTGAGTTTACCCATGATTAATTTAAGTATGGTTTGCTCAAACCCATTTTCTAGGTTTGCCCAACTTTGTGGGCTATATTCACACAACTTGGTTACTAAAGAGCCAAAGTCAGTAAAAATCATATTATATTTATATATTTGATTTCTTACAATTCTACCTTTATTATTTTTATAAATAACTTAAGGTGGTCCTTCCTCATTCTACATTATTTTCCCCACAACAACCCAGTGATGTTAATTGGGCTGGCAGAAGAATGACTGGTCCAAAGTTACTCAGCTGGCTTTCTTGCCTCCTGGTTTCCAAGATAGCACCTTAACCGCTTCATCAAACTGGCTTATATATCTAATAATAATAATAATAATAATAATAATAATAATAAGAAGAAGAAGAAGAAGAAGAAGAAGAAGAAGAAGAAGAAGAAGAAGAAGAAGAAGAAGAAGAAGAAGAAGAAGAAGAAGAAGAAGAAGAAGGAGAAGAAGAAGAAGAAGAATTCTCCATAAAGTAGTTTTCTGCTGAATATTAAAAAAAAACGTGAGGAACCAAAAGATAAAAATTTAGTTTGGAAAACTCCCTCCTTCCTACCAGTCAGTTTATAGAGAATTTTCCTCTGATGTATTACTGTAAACAAAGACGTTTTAATTTGCTGGTTTATATGTAATTAATTAAACAGTAATAATATTATTTTTTATATTTATAACCTATTTTTGATTGAGGAACTTAAGGGACCATACACAACACTACCTCTTTCTATTTTTTTTCTTACAACAATAACTTTGTAAGATAGATTGGATTGAGAGAGAAAATGACTGCTTTAGCAAGTGAACTTCCATATGGGAGAATGGACTAGCAATTCAGTTTCTCTGAAACTGAACTAGTCTAACCTCTTAAATGCCAAATTAATCAATGTAGTATACACAATAACTAAAAATAAAAAGGCCTAGAATGTTTATTATGATCAAAGCAATTCCAGAAAACCTGACTAAAATTAGTCAAAATCTGTTTATATGTTCACTTTCAACCCAAAAAAGACTATTTGAAATATGAGTAACCCCATATCAGCAAGCTACTACTTCAGATATAAACATGTATTTCCATATTTTAGCATTTTGATTATGTCACATAGGAACTATGGATAATTCCTTGTATATATGATGCATTCAAAATGCTGATAGGTATACTGTACAAGGAAAGTCAGTATGATATAGTGGTTAAGGTATTGACCTAAAAGCAGAGGCCAGGTTCTAGTCCAGGAGTGTCAAACTCAATTTCACTGAGGGCCGCATCAGCATTGCGGTTGCCCTCAGGGGGCCGGGTGGGTATGGCCAGGGTGGGCATGGCCTACCGGGTGGGCGTGGCTAGAGTACGTATGGCCTACTGGGTGGGCGTGGCCAGCTCTACATCATTCGCATCAAGGGTGCCTATGGGGCCTGGGCAGGAGTGGGACAGATCTGAGGGTCTCTGGCAGGAGGAGGGTCTCTGGGCCAGGGCCAAGGCAGAGGGGGCCGTTCCCTCACTGTTTCCAGGATGGCTTCGTGGGCCGCATGAAACCACTTCGCGGGCCGGATCCGGCCCCTGGGCCTTGTGTTTGACATGTCTGTTCTAGTCCATCCTTAGGCACAGAAGTCAGCTGGGTAACCTTAGGTCAATCATTTCTTCTTAGCACTAACCACTGTATGGTTCTGCAACAAATGCTAGGAACAACTGATTTTATAGACAAGGAGATAAATTTTTGATAAGCAACAATCAGTATAATTGCTGACAGCCTTGTAAATTTCAGTCTCAAATATGGCAATAACCAAGTGAATCCAAGTCAAATGAGTTAAATGTTCAAATTTTTGAATTGCATCTCCATCAGTAAGTCTTAAATGTCCTTTATGGATGGGGAAAAGATATATGAAACATATGAAATGCATTAACCACATTTAGAGCAAAATAAACTAGTTTTTAAAAGAACTTCCATTGGTTGGCAGAAACAAAACAGCCAATTCCATTATTCCAAAAGTATTATAATAATTAGCAACAATTTCATTTATATCCTTGAACTTCTAAAAACTAGAAAACTTCTAAAAACTTCTAAAAATAAGTTATCTATTTGGGAATCTCATGATTTCTTCCAAGATTTTTACAAATACAGAATTTTAGATATAATAATAGTTCCCCTCTTAGAAGTATGCCTACCTGGGTTTCAGGACTGGCACCAGTTGTGATTCCAGGGCAGGGTGGTAGAATGGCTATTGTCATTCAGAAGATTCTTGTGGCTTTCAGAGATGCTGTTCTGCAGATAAGCAGATGTGAGACCCAGTTTGTAAAGTTGGTCTCTAGGGAGCAGAGGCATTATTGCTGCTATACTTACCTCCTTGCTATGTAGTGGCTTTATTCCCTCAGTAGCTCAATTCTGATTGCATTGGTGGTGTAGTTTTCCAGATATAGTGTACGACAGTAGGAGATTTCAAACTGCCTTCCTTGGGTGCAAAATCTGAAGTGGCTTGGTAGCTCGTAGGCAACCATGGATCTGAATCAGGTCATCATGGATCAACCATGTTTCAGGGACATATATATACATTTGATCTGGTTTATATTTTGGAGTAGTTGCTACATGATCAGTATTTGAAGGATATTAACATTTATCTCTTGTCATGGTCTAACAACAGATATAATAAGCTTCATAGGGAGCTTGGGAAGAATCCTGTAGCTGTAAGGCACAGTTTGATTATGGCATTGGTCATTAGTTAGAATAAGAGAGTGACAATGACTTTGGATTGCCCCGTATGGCCTCTCTCTGCTTATGGATCCCTAAAGACCCCCTGGTTCTGAGAGAAACCCTGGAAGATAACACAAAAGAAATGCATAGAGTGCCATTGGCGAAAGATGAAGAGTGAGTCCAACAGAATATGCAAACAAACCTTGATTAAGCAATTATTTTTCCATTGTTATTACATTCGCAGGTTGGCAACTGATGGCCTTATTTCAGATGACTAATCCTTTTAGGGAAAAAAGGTTCAGAGGAACATCTGAAATTCTACTCTAAAGCTAAAGATATCTGAAGGATAAAATTGCTCCGGTCTGTTATGAGATAGACTCAAGTTTTGCATGCTCTTCAGAGTAAACTGCGGTGTAGTCTGACTTGATTATAAGAGAGACATTTCAGCCTTTAGTTTTGAAGCAGTAGGCCAAGTCCTTGGGTTTGGTAGCGTAACCATCTATTTATAGGCTTCCATGGTTGTTGGGGATTTTTTTGTTGTTGTTAGTTAAGACCTCCCAGAAGACAAAATGTGGTTGAGCCCAAATGATGAATTCATCCCTGAGGGGCTAAGTTTGCTTCCCCTTAAGGAGGCAGTAATCCATCCCATCCTCAAGAAACATAGCATTGATGTTGGATAACGACTGACCAGTCCTAGCTTTCCATTTTTGGGAAAGGCGATTGAGAAGATAATCAGGCTATATCATCAGAGGGTGCCTGGAGCAAACAGATTATCCAGAACTCTTTCAGTCAAGTTTTAGGTCTAGACATTGTTAATTCCTCCAGCCTGTCTCCCTTTGATCCTTTGGCAGCCTTCAATACTATCAATCATGGTATTCTCAATAGTCTTAAACAGTTAAGAGTAGAGCATATGGTGCTGCAGTGGCTCTCCTTTCAGGGCCAGTTCCAGTCAACACTCCCAGTCAATGGAGTTCTAGCCCTAGCCCTTTCTTTGTGGGATGCTTCAGAATTCCACTGTCTCTCCTGCTCCAATTTATTATCAACATGAAGCTATTGGATGACATCATTTGTCAGTACAGGATAAGGTATCATCATTATGTTAGGCTAACCACACAATGCTGTCAGGGTTCTATCTCACTGTCTGGATCCTGTGGGAGTCTTGATGGGGAGGAAGAGATTCAGGTTCAACCCTAGCAAGAACAAGTAGCTGTATAATTTGAGTCCCTATGGATATATTTCAGTGTTAGTTCTGGAGAAGGTTACGCTATCCCATACAGAATTGGTTTGTTATTTGGGGGCTCCTGGAGAGACTCAATTCCTGCGTGAAGAGAAGGTGATAGCCATAGCTTGGAAATAAGTTTTCTTACACAATCATCTTGTGAGCTAATTGCATCTATTCCAAAATCAGAAGGCTCTGCTCATTATCACTCATGGTTTAGTCACCTTGTAGACTAGGGGTGTCAAACTGCCGGCCAGTGGGCCAGACGTGTGATACAGAAGCTGCACCCACCTCATTGCCGGCAATGGCAAAACCGTCCCGATACATTGCATGACATCACGTGACGTTGCAAGTTTGACATGTTGTAGACTGTTACAGTGTGTTTTATATGAGATTGCCCTTGAGGACAAGTTAAAAGCTACAGTTTGTCTAGAATGCAGCAAAACAAATAAATCTTGGTAGATCTTAGTAATACCTCTAATATTCAGTCTGCATACGTTGCCTACCAAGTGCGACTCAAGGTGCTGGTGGTCACTTATAAAACCCTTTGTGACACATGGCCTGGATATTTATAGGAACATCTCTAATTATATTCATCTGACTATAGCTGACAGGATCCCATCAATTAAATAGGCTATTATATGGGACTCAGGAGGCATGCCTTCTTTGTCACTGCACCTGCCAAAGGGAATAATATTTTCCCCTAAATTCATTTGAGCCTGATTTTATCAGCCTTTAGAAAGATCTGTGAGAAAGTGAGTTGCTCCAACACAATGTGTTGTTAAGGATTTTTGTTTTAGTTTTTGAATCCAGAGTTTCATAGTGATCAGGAAGTCATACAAAATGAATGAATGAATGAATGAATGAATGAATGAATGAATTATGCTGAGCATAGGAATTAAAATTTATACCAAAATAATCATGGATACACATGCCTGCCAAGAATTCAATAATTTCAAATAGTAACATTCCAGATTAATTGAAAGAGGAGCTGATTTATGAATGTTTAATTCTAACCAATTACTGCACTTTAAATTGATGCTCAAAAGTATACAAGATTAAATTCCTGAAAGTACACAGGATTAAATCTACAAAATTCTCTTTTTAATGAAATAAGGATAAGAATAATGCTCTGGCATGCCTATTAATTATTCTTGCATCATTAACATATGCTGGTATCTTCATTTCCATTCCATCTCCTGTTACTGCCTTTAATATTTAGCATTTCAAAATTCACAAGCCAGCAATTCCAAAATCAAATTAAAAAGAAAATGAGGCCATATTTGATGTAAATTCAAAAGAGATAAATATATAGTATTTATATTTATATATGACAAGGAACTGAATAAACTATGACCAAAATACAGAGCTTTGGGGAAATACATAATAAATTAAAACCAATTTCAAAAACCTCCAATTTACTGATTAATTTCATTTAGAAATGCCAACACTTCAGCAGTACGTAAAATATTTTGAAAAATGTGAAGGATTTTTTCTGAAAATAGCAGTTTTGAATACTTCCTAACATTATTCTTCATCTTAACGTGTCTGTAGTATCTTAACTGCATGGCTTAAATTATGAATGGCAAAACATCAACTTTCAAAAAATTGAAAACATCAGTTTATTTGTTTTTATGTTAATTGATGAAAAAGTAAAAGTCTAGTAAAGAAGCTCTGAAATCTTCTCTATAATTACTTATCAGAAATCTACTTGACAAAGAGACAATATTTTCCTATGCTAGAAGATTTCTAATGCTTTCAGATTTCTAAAAGTAATATCTTGTTTCCAGTACTATATTTATTAGAAATTACATAGCATTCAATTCACTATATTGTACATTGAATTGTTGGTTGAATACTGGAAACTAAAATCCATAAGTACGAACTAAGTATATGAAAGCATCAAAGCCTCACTATCTTCACTTCTACATAAATACTCACAGTCTGATTCCAACTGCTCTCAAATGACCTAGCCTTTCCCATCAGACTCAGTTCCCAGCATTTTTAAAGGCCACATGTAGGTTCACTAGTGTTTACAAAAGTTGTCCTAGGCAACCAAACAGAACATAGACATTTAAAGGGACCAACTTCAAGGCTATACAGTATATGATCTTCACCAAATATTGTTTAACTCCCACAATCTTAAGCAACTATTGTAGGAATTTCCGAGCTGATTGGGGGGGGGGGAAACAAATTGCAATTCCTTCTTTTTCTTCTCCCATATCTCTCTCTCTCTCTCTCTCTCTCTCTCTCTCTCTCTCTCTCTCTCTCTCTCTCTGTGTGTGTGTGTGTGTGTGTGTGTGTGTGTGTATACACATATATATAAATGAGGGACGTGGTGGCTCAGTGGGTTAGGACGCTGACCTTGTCGATCAGAAGATCGGCAGTTTGGCGGGTCGAATCCCGAGTGCCGCATAGCAGAGTGAGCGCCTGTTACTCGTCCCAGCTTCTGCCAACCTAGCAGTTCGAAAGCACGTAAAAATGCAAGTAGAAAAATAGGGACCACTGTGGTGGGAAGGTAACAGCGTTCCGTGCGCCTTTGGCGTCTAGTCATGCCAGCCACATGACCACGTAGACGTCCTTGGACAAGCGCTGGCTCTTCGGCTTTGAAATGGAGATGAGCACCAGCCCCTAGAGTCGGAAACGACTAGCACGCATGTGCGGGGGAACCTTTACCTTTACCTTATATATAAATGAATGAATATGATTTTAATCTCTTTAAAATAACCACAATATCACATTCTTTCTTGCATGTATTTGAAAAATAAGATCAATTTCCTCTAGTGACAGATGTATAATACATTTATTATTTGGGGTGTGTGGAGGGGGGAGGAAAAGTCAATAGATTGACTGACAGAATTATCTAAATGATTTAAGGGTATGGATAGTAAAGCATTCCTTATCACTGATGATTCTTTAGCTAGTTAATGATTTTTGGGTAGAATAGTTAATTTGGCTCAGTACTGGTATTTAAAATGATTTCTTGATCTCAGAACTCATTTAGAGTATAGTCATGAAATGTGGAACCACAGTCTAGGCAAGTGTATTATATGAACATACTCTGTGTTATTAGTTTATGGTCCAATGTGTTGTGCAAATGTACAGTAAAAAATCAGAGACATTGAACAAACCATGTTTAAAATAATAAATGGTAATCCTGTTGTAATAACACAATCTAATGTTTTGTACCAAGCAACAAGTACAGGGCTCAGTGCTGTAATTAAAAAAAATAGAAAAAATAAATTCTGAAAGCCTGAAGACTTAGTTCATGTGAGGTCATATAAGGACAAAGGCCCAGTTGAACACAGCCTATGACATATTCTGTTTGTGAACACAATCCTCCACCTGCTCGGAAGACTACTCAAGTTATAAAGATTGCCAAAGAGTCATAAGGGACTGAAAGCAAAAGTGTTCCTGTTCTTTAAATACTAAAGCTGCAACCTTATATTTAACAATAAGCTCAGTAGGATTTGCTTGTAAGTAAACATATTTAGGATTGCAAAATTAGGACCTTGTTAAAGCAACCACAGTGCATAAGATCAGCCGCAGGATGAGCATGCAAATAAACAATTTAACAACTTGACTATATTTACTTCCAAGAAATTGAAATTAAAGTGTTAATAAAACTGGATCCTTAAAGATATTTATTTATCGACCTTTCAGGTCAATTTTAGATCAATAAAAGCTTAAGTTTCTTTATTTAAAAAAAGCTATCATTCCTAATACTCAGATCTACCAGTCTCCAAACTAGCTTCATTTTTCCCCCATTAGGTCTTACCCTGCATCTGCTCTAAAAGTAGATTCTATGTAGAAAGCAAACCCTTTTTCCTCCTGCAAAATCAAAAATTGACAAACTTTGCCAATCATTAGCAACCTGCTAATGAATAGATAAATTGGATCCACCTGATACATTAAAAATGCTGTATTAAATAAGCTATAATTGAGTAGGTTCACATAGCAGATTATGTCAAAACTGAAAAAAAACACTATTGATTATGTTAATCTCAAAAGAGATCTGTCTTCTAGTTTGGATTGCTGCAATTTATTTTTATAGTGCTATTTTTGTAAACAGTTTGGAAAATTCAAAACAAGGACTAGCCAATATGATGATGAGATGCCAGTGATCTCCTGCCTAATCCTGTTCAAAGTACTAAGGATAGTTGATAGTTAATCAATGAAAAATAATTATTTCAGACAAAAGACTTGTAAATGTTGCTCTTCATTATCAGAACATAAACTCACTTATTATTTTACAGAATTCCTCTTGCAGAGTTTCTGGTTAAACAACACAATCTTCTATTTAATGGAGCACATATGATGCAGCACCAATTGCACATACATGAACCAATTTTTTGGCATTTCTTTGGAAGAAGTTTTCACATTGTCTGTTAAAAGCTATGTTGATGATTCCTAAATGTAAAAAAAGTTTTACTGTGTAAGCACATGCAGAGAGAGAAATGGAATCATCCGTCAGGTGATGTCAGTCACTAGATCAGTGATGTCGAACCTTTTAGAGACCGAGTGCCCAAACTGCAACCCAAAACCCACTTATGTATCATCGGGTGCCAGGTGGATGTGGCCCATTGGGTGGGTGTGGCTGCAATGGTAACAGCAGACTGGGTGGGACTAAAAAGTTCAATCAATCAATTCCAACTTTGCGAGATCTTTTTTCCCCGCGAGAAGTTGAAATTGATTGATTGAACCTTTTTTTTTTGAAAATCGAAAAGGTTTTATAAAACCCAGGTGAAGGCCTAGGACTGGGGCGACAGCGCGCGTGCCCACAGAGAGGGCTCTGCATGCCACCTGTGGCACGCGTGCCATAGGTTTGCCACCACGGCACTAGATACATAACTTACAATTGTAGACATGGAAATATATCTTGAATATAGATATTTCTTATAACATAGGCTGTTACCCATCAATTATTTACAGCATACTTTAGCATCGTCCAACAATTACTATGCCAATATAACAGTAACAAAGATAGGCTTTAATTGCACCAGCAATAGCTGGTGATGTTATAAGACCTTATTAATCATTACTAAGGAAATGGCTACTTTTACCTGAAATGCCGGGGAACTACTGGCATTGAAGGATCAGTGATAAATCTATAATAGCTTTCTGTATTTGCTGTTGTCTTGCAGGCATGATAAGCAGACTCTTACTCAAGGCTGTGTTAGAGTGCAGGTACATATCATCATGACTTTGGCTTCCTTCTCTGGTAAATGTATCAAATTCCTCTTACTACTCTCCAATCTTTTATAGACAACGTAAATGTATTTTCAGCATCCCAAATGCATAGTCCATAATCATATACAGTGGAGGTAGAGTGAGTTCAATAGTAAATGGCTCCTGAGGTTATTTTGTTTAGGACAAAAGGCTTCCCATGGTGTAAACACTATTCCAATTGTCCAACTTTTGTATGCTTTCCTATACTCTCATGTCAGTGTTTTAGCCTTTTCCCACTATCTGCCAGCAAGGAGTAAGTGGATGCACGCAGCTAAATGACTTTCAGCTTTGGGGATTGTTTCCTTGGCAGGATTTCTGAAAGTTAAGAGCCAGTGCTTCTCCACTCTTGCCTTGGCTATTTACGGATAGGATAGGACAGGACAGAATAGAACAGAATAGAATGCTCCATTACCTGAAGGCCATTCTATGCATGCTCTCTGATCCCAAAGAAAAACCTATATTGTTGCTGGATTATGAAGCCATGCAGATCCTTCATCTGTCAACAGATACTTGGGAACATCCTGTCCTTGAACCTGAGTTTCATATAATTTTCTTTGAACATATTTCAGTTAGCAATGCTTAAAGTATTTGTGCACTCATTTGTGCATCTCCTTAACTATAGTAAGCTTCTCTATTTCAAAAAGTTTTATTAACAGGAGAGGAATGTTTCCATCAATGCACTAGTTTGCAGACTACAACATAGCAGTTGTTATTTGCTTTTACTTTTGTCTTCATTTCTTGATGCAAGATCAAATGTTGCATGGAAGGATCGGAATCCCAGTGGCGTAGCGTGGGGGGTGCAGGGGGGGCGGGCCGCACCGGGCGCAACATCTGGGGGGGGCGCGCTCGCACTGAGCTGCTCAGGGAGCCCCAAGGGCTGCACAGAGTCGGCTTGGCTCCGCTCTCGAGCTGCTCTTTCTTGCAAAGCGAAACGAGTCCGGCAGGTGAGATGGGCGGCCACATAAACTGAATAAAATAAATAGAAGCGCCCAACTCTCCGCCCAGGCTCAGGCCAACCGCAAGCGCCCCGCAGGCGCCCCGGCAGGCTTGGCCGAGCGAAGACGGACCCGCCGGCCGGCTGGCCTAGCTTCGTGCGCATGCGTGGCTTTATTTAGCGGGGCTCACGTGCGAGCTTGAATGCAGCGGCTCTTGCAGGTCGGAGCCCTGCCCAGCCGCCCTCGAGAGGGACCCGGAAGCATCCCGCATGCGCGCGACTCTTCTTGGAAAGTCTACGCCGCTGCGGGGTGCGTCTTTTCGGCGGTGCCATGACGTCACCGGGTTAGGGGGCGCAAATTGCCCCAGGTGCTGACAACCCACGCTACGCCACTGCGGAATCCATACCACTTAGATGGCCTTGAGGAAGTATTGTAGAAGTGTTTTTATTCTACAGCTATTGAGTTATTAGTATTACCTATGTCTGGGTTGTATAGTCAAAAATGGCAAGTATGTAATAGGCTGAAAGTATACTTGCAATAATGTTGAGTATCCTCATTGCATATAGGAATTGCTGCCAGTACAGTCTACAGAAGCAACGGGTATGTCTTTCATTTTCATTCTGCATTTGGATTTTTATATGATGGCTTTTACCTTCTAATACAGCAGACATTTCGCTAAGGTAGGAACTATGCAAACATCACAGCATTGAATCTCAAGTAATTAATTAGTCCCAATAGGGCTTGTTCCAATCACACACACTGTAACACAGCCCCAACTTAGAAAGTCCAACAGAAACTTAGAAGCTTCTGACCTTAAGCTAACCTTTTTCAATCTAAATAATTTACTCTCTCATTTGGATCCATCCAATTATTTGTTGAGTCTTTTCTTTCTCATTGCCATTTGCAAGAGGTTGATTTATATGTCTAGGCTGTGGCTAAAGATGATTTCTGAGTGTCTCGGAACAAACTGAACCCTTCTTGTTCTTCTTTCTAGTTGTGTTACATTTGAAGGTTAGGTGAGGGTTACACTTGCTTGCTTGTTTTGTGGAGTTCCTACTTTGTTCACCTGAATTAATGATATTGTCTAAAATAAAGCATAATATGAATGTTCTTTAATGCAGTCATTATCCCAGGGTATACCTCTTCTAATGTGAAACTTCTGAAAACAAAAACAAATACTCTAGAGTAGCATAATGTTTTCAGATTGGTCAGACCAAATGAAAACTAGTATTTTTGCCCTATTAATTGAGACTAATTGGTATAAAATCAGAGATCTTACCTTAGCTCATTGATTTTTAACTCCATCTCCAATATGTTATCTTGTACGGCATGCTAGGAAGAATTTATTTGTCCACTGTACAGTTTTTCTGAAAAGGAAATCATTGAATTTTATAATCAACTAGGTCCATATCTATCAGGCATGTCCATTCAGATTTTAGTTCTCCCTCATAGGATAGGTATGAACTTCCTAAATAATTCTGATTTCAATGGCCAACCACTTTTGAAATTTTGCCAAGAAAGTGGCGGGGACTTAACCAAGCAATTACTAAGAGTCAACACTGGCTTGAAGGCACAAAAAGATAATTCAAGCCATACTTTGGTGAATGAACATAACATAGCTTTTTTTTAACCAATCTAAATAAGTAGTTAATATTACCAGTGTTTATGCTGATTTTTGGCTGTAGAGAAAATACACTTTGTATTACAAATACAAAATACAATTGTATGCAAGTTATGCTACAGTGAGACTGGTTGTTGGGACCAAATATTTTGTTCTAGAAAAAGCAAAGTCTAGGTAAAGCTCTATGCTACATATGAATATAATCTTTACCATTTACTACAGAGGTTCCCAAAGTATCATGAGAAAGAGTTGTATGCACTTACCGAAAATGGCTGAAACATCCATCCATTACAAGTCGAACTGTCTTGTGATTCTCCCCCACTCCAACCACGATCATAGGAACATTCCCTGTTCCCTTCACTGTGTTGGGGTTTTTTTTTTGGAGGGGGGGAGTTTATTAGTATTAGTCTTTAACCACTTGTCACTTTTACTTCCTAATATTTATGGAGTTCTTTCTTGGAAATGATGATTCTGAGACTTTGCTTTTCCGCATAACAACTACCTGTTGTTATTTTTAATTACTTTTTTTTCAGAGATTACGTGGGGCAGAGCGTATGGCAAGGACCAGTAGGAGTGTCCTTAAGCATAATGTCAAGAATTTAAGATTAAATTAAAGAAAAGTAGTAATAGTATTATTTCTTCATCTTCATAGAGAAAACAGCAAAGCATACTGGAAGAAAAGAAAATGCTGCTATTGCTGGACAGTTGAAATATTTAAACAGTCTGAAGTTAGAATCATTAATTAAAGTTACTGAACTGGGGTCAGGTAGAGCAGAGGTCCCCAACTTTTTGGGCACCAGGGACCGGTTCTGTGGAGAAAGGTTTTTCCGCAGACTGGAGAGTGCATGGTTTTGTGTGCTGCCTGCATCCCACGGATGGGGCTTTGCTCGTTTGTGCAGACTGGTTGCTGGTATGCCGCGGCCTGGTACCGGTCCACGAACTGGGGGTTGGGGACCCCTGAGGTAGAGGATATAAATAAACTACAATTTGAAGAAAGTGCAGAGAAAGAATATGTATATGAGTAATTTGAGGGTCTGATTTCCACATAAAAGTTCACAGTCTGAATATTTTGAAAAATTCATCCCACCCATCTGATAGGTCTCTTGTGGGACCATAGTATAATAAGAATCAGAGAAGAGTAGGAATAAGTATACAACAGGAGTTCCCCAACTAAGAGGTGCAAAGGAATTTTTGTTGTTCAACTTGCTAAAAGTGGAAAAACATAGATTTGCATTTTACTAAAAAATTTCATCAAGTATTGGCTGAAGTGAGACAAACATCTTGGGAAGTATCATTTCTAATTGCTAAGCAAGAAAATGGATAATATAGAAGATTCTCTTTTGAAATATTGCTTGCTGAAACAACTACTAAGCTTGAAGCTGAAAACAAGAAAAAATGTATCAGCTGTTTAATTTTTCAGTACTTCTGTAAAATCTTATTTTGATCATCTGGTGAGATATATTGTGCTTCTTTTTTCACAGTTCAAAAATATGTACCACAATTTTGTCTGTTGCCTACCTACATTTTATTCAGTGACAATGGAGGTGTGAAAGAACTACGTTTTCAAAGAAATTGAGAACCACCTCAAAAGCTTCTGATGGTAGGAAAATGTTTTTCCCTTCCCTCTTATTTTTTTAAAAAAGAATTTTTATTGGAAAACAGGTTGGTTTATTTATTACTTTAATTTGTAAAGCCATCTGTCTCAAATAGATGACTTATGTATGCATAAACAGCGCTCCAGTAATACTTGGCTCTTACTTGAATTTGTTACTTGGTGAAATAGAACTATAATCATAAATCAGTGCATCATGCACAGAGAAGCACTAATAGATAAAATTCTTCTAGCTAATGTGTATGTTACATTCAATTTTTATCTCTTCACAAAATATAAAATATATACCTCGATATTGTTGAGTAAAGACTTTTGTTTTTACATAAAAGTATTATGACTTTCCAAAGGGAATAATTTTGAAATTATTGAAGCTAAAGGAAAATTTATTTTTAAAGAATAAAAGAAAGGATAGCATGTTTCACATTCATTGGAATATTTGGAATACTGTATATTTTGTAATTTTTGAAAAACCTCAGTTTAAAGCTGTAAGAAACAAAAAAATACCACAAATGTAATTGCCACAAAAAAAATCCAGTGCTGGAAATGTTGAGTGCAAGCTGAGATTCCTAATTTCATTAAACTTCTTAAAATGACATTAAAAGGTTTTCATTACTTAATTCATTAATTGATGTAATCATGAATTTTATAAAAGAGATGGAGAATAAATCTGTGGTACACTGGAACTTTTTTGCAGATGAATTCATGTGTTATTTTCCAGACGGTTCTGATAAGCCCACCCATAAACACAGGTACTATAGCCCTCATTTTATGACCATGGTTGGGACTGGAATTTCCATTACTAAGTGATGTGGTTACAAAGTGCAATGTCACTTTGATTGCATTGATTAGTGATGGTAATCCCTGCACTCCACATTGCCAACCAACTTCCACTAGTCAATAGCTGAGGACCCACCTCAATCCAAACCATTTCCAACTTGGTCCCTGCCAGCCTGAAACCTTGATTCTTCCAAGATAAAGGGTTACCTCCCTTTCAATTCCCCCCAACTCCTATTCCCTGCCCTTTGGGCTGCCCTTTTTGCTCCCTGCAAAAAAAAACCCACCTCACTGGACTTAAGATTTTACTGCCAGCTTCTCCATTGACTCTGCTTGTCAGAATCCAGTTGTGAAGCATGCAGATGGAGATCAAGTAACTGTGGAATGCTGCTGAAGTAGTAATTTTGAATAGTCATTAATCACAGCAGTTGTTAAGTGAGATATACCTGTACATCCCTACTATAAGATAGTAGGCATTCCATTACAAAACATGCTGGTAGCCATAAAACATCAGTCTGAAGCACTGTCTACAGCAGACATGTCAAACTCACGCCATCACGTGACATCGCGCAACGTATCGGAGCCTTTTTGCCATTGCCGGCAATGGGGTGGGCGCGGCTTCCGGATGATGCGTCCAGCCTACAGGCCGGCAGTTTGACACCCCTGGTCTACAGTGTCTAAATCAACTGGCCAGTCAGAAAGGAGGGTAAACTACAGTATGAAGCCTCAGGAATACTCACTGCACAATAGTTAATGGGATACCAGGCACAGCTCAAGAAAGCAGGCATTGTATTTTCCTTCATTCAGCGAGCATAATGTGTGTTTCCACATACTAGACTATTGTAATAGTATCAGAGTTTGACTTATATGTCTTCTGCAGTCACAGTTACTGTATTCAGCAACTCTCATAAATTAAATGTAGAGCGTATCCTCAAGCTTAAAAACAAAGTAACATATCACATCCAGTTTGGAACAATCTTGATACTTTTTTCTTCAATAGCAATTGGTTATCTTTTGCGTCTTGGCTGAGGCAGAGCGCACCACTCTTTAATTCTCCAAACAGAAAAGAATCCGCAGTTTAGCCTTGAATATGGTCAGAAAGGATGAGGCAAATTCTCAGCAGCCTTTTCCCCCCCTCTGTCCTTCGCAACAGAAGAGATCAAGTTGGCCTTCTTTTATCAGAACACTAGTTTTGATTCTAGCTAGTGGAAAATAAACCCCAAAGAGACTGAATTATGATATATGGTCCTATAAAAATATACCCAGGATTAGATGTGGGAGGATGGGTATAGATCACTGATTATTAGAATTAGAGCATTTCAGCTGGAATTAACAAAAAGAGTGGAACATTCTTACCTTTGAAAATTATTACTTGAAAGCATCTTCCACATTTCAGTAATCTATCTGAAAGTAGCATTGTTAGTTAAAAATGCCACCATTGGTATTTGGCAGCAATCCCATTTGAACTCTATTAGACTTCTCATATGTCCTTATCTTTCACCAGAGCGACTTAGTGTGCTGATTAGGTATAGGGAGACCAAGGTTAAAATCCATCCTCAGCCACAGAAACTCACTGTTTTTCAGCCCAGCCCACCTCACAGGGCTGTTGTGGGGAAAAAATAGATGGGAACTCTGCTACCTTAAGTATCAGAATAAAAAGCAGAATATAAATCAAATCAATCGATGTTCTAGCGGGCGGAACACTTATTCTCACATTGTATGTCTAGCCAGCATGTATTTTTATCTTCCTTCTGTTTAGGTCTCTATCTCCAACTATAGACAGTGATGCAAGATTGCAGCCACTTAACCCAAATCAATGCGTGTTTACTCATAAAAGTTTCTTGTGATAATTATTTCCACACACGGAGATAGTACAAGGTTGGCGGCAGCGCGGACTCATTTATTCCGAAGTTGCGCAGCAGCGAAAGCGACAATTTTCTCCTCAGCAGAGACATTTAGCGCTACATTCCTTTTTTTTCCCCCCCTTCTTCTTCATATTACTTCAGAGCAGAGAGCCCCTCCCAGTCCACCGGGACTCATTCTCGAGTAAGCCTAAACGCAATAGTAAACTAGCTACTTTAGTCAAGTAGCCGGCGTGAGGTACTGAACCAAAAGGTAAGTGGCTACTATTTTTCAGTCAGAGGAAAACCGGGGTCTTGTCGCCGGGTGCACAACGTGCGGAGGAGCCGGAGAGGTGGCTCTGCAGGGATGGCACCTGCTTTCCACCTAATTCGGGCAGGGGACCAAAACCCAACCAGAATTACTCAGCTCCCGCCAAACAGTCTTAGGAAAGTGGCCTTCAGAAGCCTTCCCGGGGCCCCCCTGCAACACCCCAGGCCGAGGCGCCGCCGGAGAGTTTTTGCGAGCGTCCGGCACGGAGGTAAGGAGCCGACTCCGAAGAAGGAGGCGCTTCGCCGGCCGTCATTTCCGTCGTGTGTGAGCTGGGGAGGGAGCGAGGGAGGGAGGGACGGCGGCAAGCGGACAAACCAGCCAGCGCTCTCGGCTGCCGCCTCCTTGCTCCCCGAGGCCGCCGGGAGACCCTCCCCGCCCCGCCTCGAGGAAGAAGAGGAAAGACCGATAGCGGGAAAAGACGAGCGGCGGAGGGGAGGGGAGGGGAGGGAAGGGGCCGGTCCGCGCCAAGCGAAGCGCCGCCGCTCGAGCCCGCACTCGGGATTCCCGCCCTTCCCTCTTGGACGGACGGCGCAGCCCGACCTCTCTGCTCGTCCCGGTCCGGCCATGGGGAACGCCGCCACCGCCAAGAAGGGCAACGAGATTGAGAGCGGTGAGTGAGCCCGGGAGGGAGGGGAGGGAAGGGGGAAGGAGGAGGCGAAGGCGAGCTTCTGGCTCCGCGGAAAGCAGGCGGGCAGGCAGCTCTCTCTCCTCTCCTCTCCTCCCCTCCCAGCCGCCGCCGCCGCCGCTCCAACCAAGGTGCGCCGGGACGGCCAATGGCGGGCCCTGCGGCCTAGCCTGGCAGGCTGCGGCAGTGGCAGCCCCTCTTCTTTGCCCTGGGCAGCAGGCCTGGAGGTGGAGGCTGGGCCAGGGCGAGCGCCTTCAGTCCCCCCCTTTCCTTGGCCTGCGGGGCCTGCTTTGCGTAGGAGCTGTGGGCTCGTAGGTGAGCGAATGAAGCCGTGGCTGATGGGCTCTGGGGCAGTGGCGGAGAGGGCACGAAGGCAGCCCCTCCTCGTCCCCGCCGCTCACGCCGAGGCGGTCCCCCGTGAAGCGGACGGCACTTCCAGCCTCCCTCTAGCTCAGGGGTCTTCAAACTTGGCCCTTTTATGACTTGTGGACTTCAACTCCCAGAATTCCTCAGCCAGCAAAGCTGGCTGAGGAATTCTGGGGGTTGAAGTCCACAAGTCATAAAAGGGCCAAGTTTGAAGACCCCTGCTCTAGCTAATCTAGTTGCCCCGGCGGAGGAAGAATGAATTGGAACGGGGGTTTCTCTCGCCCCTCTTCGCTGTTGTTCCTTTCTCTCTCTCTCTCTCTCTCTCTCTCTTTTTTTTTAAGAAAATCTAGACTTTCCGGAGAAAGCTTTTGTATCATACAACCTGCACGGCGAAGGGACCGCGCGTAACACAACAGTGTATAAACTATGCACTGATTTTTTGTCGGGTCCCCTTGTGTTTCTTCTCTGGTTAAAACCCGCCTCCGAGAACTCTTTTATCCTTTTCTCATTATAAAGTCCTTTGCTACGGAGAAAGGATTATTTCTCCTGCATCTGCAGTGCAAAGAAAGCTTCAAGCACGTTGATCGTTGATCGAGTAGGAAGAGTTTAAAGTTTTGTATGTCTCGACGGGGGGGGGGAGGGAAACGTTAATTGATTTCTTCTTCAAGGCAGAGTTTTAATAATAAGTGTGGATCACCCAAAGTTTTAATGAACTAAGGAAAAAGCAGATGCCCCAGTGATCCTTTATTATCGTTAGAAAAATATTTGGATTGTAGTCTTGAACCCAACAGAAGGAAGCAAACAATATTTTTGTCTTGTGCTGTACTAATAATAACAATATTGATTGCTTTTATTTACCTAATGCTTTGTTTTGTTTATTTGTATCCTACTTTTATTATTTTTTTATAAATAATTCAGATTGAGTACATATCCATCACATCTTCATCCTCCTATTTTCCCCACAACAATGACTATGAGGTGAGTTGGGCTGAGAGAGAGTGACTGGCCCAAGGTCACCCAGCTAGCTGGCTTGAGACAAGAACTCTGTTTTCATTTTTCTAGCTTGGTGTCTTAACTAATAGGCCAAACTAGCTCTTTCATTTTTGAATACTGGTAGCCATTTATTTTGATTAGATACATAGTCTGGCAAATAATGTTGTGGGACGGTTTGGTTTATAAACTTACCAACTTAATAAGGTTTTAACTGGAGGAAGCTTATCAACTTGATAAGGTTTTAACTGGAGGAAGCTATGAGTCTTTCAAACAAAATTAAATATCTGGCTGAATAATAAAATATTATGCCACTGCTGGCTTTCTTGTTTCAAAAAAATGGAAAAAAATAGTGCAACATGTTTAACACCATAATCCACTTTATATTTATAAAATAAAGTCCTCTGAATTCAATTAAATTTGCTCACAAATAAGTTTATATAATATAAAGTCCTACTTAGAGAAACATCTCAAGGTTCAGGTACCAATGGTGAAGAACATTGTATTATAATGAATGTTCTTGTTTAAATAATAATATGGAGAATAGTTTTCTTGACTTCTAGTGCATGCCTGATGTGATGAATCAGGTGAGCCTGATATTTGAGAAACCTCCTCATTTTGGATTTTGTACCCTGAGAAAAAGATTTCCCTTGGAACTGTTACTGAAACTTTCCTGCCATGATACTTCTTGTGAGTGGTACATTAAGGATGTCCCAAATGAGTTGTAGGTGCAGAGGGCTATTTATGTAGACTTCCGTCTTAATCTTGTTTCCAATGCTTTACTTTTTCCAGCTTTGTTTTGCTTCTGCTGAATGTACGCTGTATGTTGGAGGGCTTAAAAGGGACAGACTGCTGGGTTCTTACACTGAAATCCTCTTTCAATCTTTTACTTTTCAGATGTGTTGTTTTACAGTTCTGTTATCCCTAGCTAAAAATTCCAAGAGTTTGAGGTTTGCTTCTGTAAAATGAAGCCTGACTTCTAAAGAATGACCTCCTACACCATGCTTTAAGTACAGAATAGCAAGTTTTGTGCATCCATTTTTACTCCATGAGGGATTCTTGTTTTCTTCACTCCGGAATCCATATAATTAGTGTACAATTTTGTAATTCCTTGAAGCACTTTGAACAAATTCTATTGTCTTGTTCATGCCCTGAGCATTTTTTCATTTTTCTTAAGCTAAACTGAAACTCTCGTTACCAATTTACAGTGCAAACTTTGGGTTTCCAGGATCTCAAAGTCTGTAAATCTATCGTCTGTTTATATTGTATTCATATAATTAAAAATAGTCAAGTATTTGGCTGTGTCCTAGATTTGCTGTTATATGGCAGTATTGATCATGGTATTCAATAGCTACCATATATAGGCACTTATAAGCAATTTTGACCATTCCCTCAGAGCTAATGATGCCTTTGGTGCATAGTTTTCTGATCCTCCTCCAAAATAAGGCTATGCATTGTTTGAGAAGAAAATTCTAGTGAAGAACTTTTTTTAGGATTCTATAATAAAAATTGTGGAATAGTAATATATCTTCTTCCTTCTTTATGTGATTTATTTTATGATAGAAGGTGGTTAGATTGATCTAATAAAGCTTTGGCTTAGGATCTGTGATTTGTATAATTCAGCTTTGGTGCCCCTATTTTTAAAAAACCTAAATGTTTATTAAAGAAGAAGTCCACAATAACAAATTTTGGCTTAACAAAACTTGGAAGTGTTGGATGATGACATGACAGCGGGAGGAGGGAATAAGGTAACCTTTTCTTTGAATCAAGCTTACCTCCTGGTGACTTCATGGATGTGCACAATGCTCATTGGTTTAATTAACTGTGAAGCCAACTGCAGCATAGAAATAATCTCTCAAGGACCAGTCTTGAATGTTTTTTAAAGAAATGTGAAAGCATAGTATCTGCAGGCTGATAATGTTTCATGCAAGCTAATAACATAAAATGATGGTGAGTGAAACTAAATATATTGCATGAAAATGAGATTTAAAAAACTCTGAGCTGGCAAGGAACTACTTGTAAAAGATTCAGTCAGTTGTAAAACTGCAACTTTTGTTGGTTGAAAAAGTGAATTTGCGTGTTTTTTCCTCAAATGAGAGATACTATCACAAAGGATAACCTAGAAAATATTTATAAATATTAAAAAAAAATCTAGAATGTATTAATAATAAAAAACCTTATATAAACTTTTGTGATCTAGTAACTTTTGGAAAGGCAGAACTTTGCAAAACTAAAATACATTTAGAGCTAAGAAACAATATATACTTTCAAAGTAGTAAAGAAACTGTAATTTAATGTACCTGTGAACCAATAAGGAATTGGATTCTCTTTAAGACTTTGGTACTCAGGGCATTAAAACATTGAAATGGTGGTGGTTTCATGATTTAAGAAAATACGGTTCATGAAAATTAACAAGTCGCTATTTAATATTATAAATTTTAAAAATGCATTCCTGTGGTGGAATCATAGTTCTGATTATGAATTATCCAATTCATAATCAGAATTATGTTCATCATTATAATTTGAATTGCACTTGTTTGGGAAAGTTTTCCTTACTACTCCACCAGTTGAAATTTAATTCACAGAATATATTCCATTTTATCTTGATATAATTTTGTACTAGTATCTTTAATTCAGATAATTTGAATAAAGCATTGATGTTTATTTCACTGGGCAGTTTGATCAAGAAATGGTTGTACCACGGACTAAGCCATAATACAGTTGGTTTGTTTTTTCCTAGCATGTTGCATGAAAGCAGCTCTAAATGTTTTATAAACCATAGTATAGGCTCACTGTATTATGCAAATCAAGTGTGTTTTATTCAGAAATCACAAACAGTTGTGTAGTGGGGGAGGTAAACTTAAGTTGTTTTTACCACACTTAAGCCTTGGGTTGGAAAACAAATCCTTGTTTCTGGCAGCAGGTATTTTGTTGTTTGCTTCTGTTTCCTTTTTAAGAATTTTATCATTACGCTGAAATATTCTGAACTACAAGTAAATATCTAAAGCTCAAGGAATGAAAACAGTTTACATCTGAACCTTTTGTATCACAGGATATT